>NW_021823509.1:35000-123202 GCF_901001165.1 Salmo trutta | reverse complement strand
TGAGAGAGAGAGAGAGAGAAGTGTAGGCTACTAGAACTCCCACAATGCAATATGTCACAGTGTGCCTCTCAGTCTGGTTCAGTGATGAGAGAGAGAGAGACAGACAGACTCAAATTAAGCCAATGGCTGTCTCTGAGGGAGGCTTACAACTATACTGACCATGACTCCTCAAGGTCATTAACACCCCTCCCTCCCTCCACCTATCCTTCTTTCCACATCCCTCCTTCCCTCCCTCATCCTCCTTTCTCTCCTCTCCCCTTTTCCACATATCACCTCCATCCCACTTCTCCTTCTCTCCACCTCCCTCCTCCACCTCTGCCCTCCACCTCCCTCCCTCCCTCCCTTCATCCTCCACCTCTCCTTACGCTGGACATTTCCTGCAAAACAAATGAAGATCCTAAATCTGTACCAGTGGCGGTCAGTGACGTTTAAAATGAGGGAGGACACTTGTTTTGATGAGCATGGCCTTATTTCTATTACAGCATATTAGATGACTGTCATGTAGGCTACTACAGTATACTCACATTTTCCCTGTACCCATTATAAAGCTGCTACTCTACTATTTACCTTATGAATGAAATGTTACAATGTAGGTGCACAGGTCAACAGAAACATTAGAGTAATCATGTTGACAGACTGACACATTCAGTACCACCTTGCACACTCTTGCCTGCATCTAGATGATCTAGTGTGTAATCATTAGTGCAACAGCTGCAAACGAGAGTTTCTATTGGACAAATTCAGCCTTTATAAGCCTGACAAGGTTACCTTTACTTCCTACATGTAACGTCTTCTAGTATAACCTGAATCCCAGCTTCTAACACTGAGACAGCTAGGTCCATATTTGCCCAGATATTATTTGATGTGTGTGTGTGTGTGTGATATTATTTGCTGTGTAATACATTGTAAGAGGCTCAATCAGGTCTGGCCTGTTACACACCAAGGCTGGCTGGATCAATAACACCATCATAACTCACACACCTTGACCCCCAGGGTAAATCACTGGAACACCCACACCCACACCCACACCCACAGACAGACAGACAGACAGACAGACAGACAGACAGACAGACAGACAGACAGACAGACAGACAGACAGACAGACAGACACTTTGCTATGCATAGGTACCAGAGAGGTCTCCTGCTGTATTTGTCACATCTCAGTAGAACAGTGAATGTGTGTAATCTCCATTGTCTTGAGCTACTGCCAACCAATGTCAATAAAACACACACACACACACACACACACACACACACACACACACACACACACACACGACAATCGTCTTGCTCACTGCCAAACAATGTGATTAAACCACCTGAGATGTACATCACAGAGCACACCTGTAAGGAGAGCAATCCCATCAGAGTCTAAACACACACACACACACACACACACACACACACACACACACACACACACACACACACACACACACACACACACACACACACACACACACACACACACACACACACACACACACACACACACACACACACAGCCCACCGATGCAGGGAGAATAGACTGTCAATGTGACTGCAGGCAGATAGTATACCAATTCTAACAAGGGAGTTGAATAATACAGAGAAGAGAGACGGGTGTGTGATCAGAGGAAGCCTTTGGTGATCTTAGGAACATTTCTTCAATTCCCTTTGTTTGTCTGTCTTTCTCTGTCATTAGTCATAGAGAGATTACCATAGTTCATTCTACTAACACGTGTGTGTGTGTGTGTGTGTGTGTGTGTGTGTGTGTGTGTGTGTGTGTGTGTGTGTGTGTGTGTGTGTGTGTGTGTGTGTGTGTGTGTGTGTGTGAGTTAGGGTGCTAGGCCACCAACAGTAGGATCTTCATTTGACCAATTTCTCACAGCAGGAAAATAATCCTGCAGCAACAGGAAATGTTGATTATTGTGTGGATTATAATGAACATTTTTTGTAGGGGTTGATACATATTTTGTCTGAAATTTTCTTGTGGAAATTACAAACTTTAGAAGCCTTTTTAAGCCTGGTATACACTGGACATTTCCTGCAACAACAGGGTGATCAAATTAAGATCCTACATCTGTACCAGTGGCAGTCACTGACGTTTAAAACGAGGGAGGCTACTTTTTTATGAGCATTCCTATTCCATTCACCCAGATCAATGTAACACGATAGGTGTAGGCTACTACAGTATACTCACATTTTCCCTGTACCCATTATGAAGCTGCTACTGTACAACCTAGCTTATGAATGAAAGTTTACAACATAGTTGCACAGGTCAACAGAAACATTAGAGTAATCATGCCGACAGACTGTGACACATTCAGTACCACCTTGCACACTCTTACCTGCCTCTAGATGTTCTATTGTGTAATCATTAGTGCAACAGCTGCAAACGAGTTTCAATTGGACAAATTCACATATGTTTATCCCCGTTTCATTCTGTTTGCTTCCATTTAAGAAACATTTTTCAACAGAATCGGCAGAATGAATCCACCCCTGATCACATGCAAACACAGTTCACTTTCATAGCAGCCACATACAAACAGCATCATGAGTTTGCTCATTGTAAAATTCCTTCTCACATCTACGCGCTCTCCTCCTCTCACCTTTTCCCTTCATATCATAACCGCTACACAGCCTACATCATTGTCACCATATTAGCTAACATCATAGCTAGTCAACATAGCTACTAGACCGAATGCATTAGTAAACCCGCTACAATCATGCAGTACAGTCAGTCAGCAAGCAGTTTAACAGTTACACCGATGCCAATAAATTTATAAAACCAAAAGTTTAACTCGACTTGGAAGAGTTCCAGTGTTGGATAGCCATAGACAGCTAACATAGCATCCCTCTCTGTTTGAGCCGGGTGTTTGAGTAGGCTAAACTAGCTGGCTGCATTCGCTAGCTAAGTTAGGTGAAAAAAATCTCTCCCTCTCGCTTAAGAAATGTATCTCGTTCTTTGAGTCCAATACTCACCACATTATATGCACTACAGTGTTAGTTAGCTGTAGCTTGTGCTTTCAGTATTAGATTCATTCTCTGATCGGGTGGACAAAATGTCAGTTCATGCTGCAAGCTCAGCAAAGGTTGGAGGACATCCTCTGGAAGTTGTCATAATTACTGTGTAAGTCTTTGGAAGGGGGTGAGAACCTGAGCCTCCTAGGTTTTGTATTGAAGTCAATGTACCCAGAGGAGGATGGAAGCTAGCTGTCCTCCAGCTACACCATGGTGCTACCCTACAGAGTGCTGTTAACGCTAGTGTCGACCTTCATTGCAAAACTGTAATGGCCGTCGTATGAAGTGGACCAAGGCGCAGCGGGTTGAGTGCTCATTTTAACTTTTATTTGGACACTGAAAAAACAAAACAAGAAAACCAACGAACGCACAGTAATGCAGGCTACACACAGCTATGCAAAAACAACTTACCACAAACCACAGGTGAAAAAAGGGCTACCTAAGTATGACTCCCAATCAGCAACAACGATGTACAGCTGTTCCTGATTGAGAGCCATACCAGGCCAACAAAGAATTACACAACCTAGAAAATCATAGAAATACAAAACCAGAATACCCAAAAACCCCAGAACACATAAAACAAACACCCCTCTTACATAAGAACATATCCCAACAAACCCCAAACCACATAAAACAAACATCCCCTGCCACGTCCTGACTAAACTACAATAACAAATAACTGGTCAGGACGTGACAAAAACAGTGTGTTTTAATGAATTATTTGGGGACGTGATTATATTTAGTATAGTTTAACCTAAAAAGGATCACTTTTTTGATGTTTTAATATTTTTATGAAATTCACTAAGGAGGATGGTCCTCCCCTTCCTCCTCTGAGGAGCCTCCACTGATCTGTACTATTCTGGTGTCATAGCTCTCCCTGTCACCTAGAGGTGTTAAGGTGTTGGTTGTCCCTAGCGGGGCTCCCTATCTGTACAGGACAGAATCAATGACACTCCACCACAGAGAGCCTTGCCACGCTTGGATTAGTTGAAAGTATTCCCTGGAGTGTGTCTACAGGTGGGTTGGTGTGTGTGTTTGGATTGCTGGGGGGTTATCTAGACATTAGGACAAATGATAAATACTGTATATATTAGGACAGTGTGTGTTCAGCTGTCCGATATTCTCTGTATATTTTTACAAAGTTCTGGAAGAAATGAAGTTGTGAAAGATAAAAATAATTACCATCACATTCTTGGAAAATGAATGTACTTCTTGGCTTATGTCTGTGATGAGTAATTTGAGCTTTCCAGGGATACAAATAATGAAAAACAGGTGGAAAGGATTTTTTCCGTTGTTCCATCTCAAATGACACCCTATTCCCTATATAGTGCACTACTTTTGACCAGAGCTCTATGGATCCTGGTCAACAGTAGTGCTCTATATAGGGGAAAAATAAGGTACCATTTGTGAAGCAGTTGTTATATTCTGTCCCAGAGTGCATTGTGGGAGATATGGCTGATTATATAGTAGCAGCTGGAGGTGGACTCTGTCTAAATGAGCTGGAGTGATCCCACTGTGTGTGTGTGTGTGCGTGTGCGTGTGTGTGGCCATCGATATGGGTTAGTTAGAGGCTCCTTGAAGACAGAAGACACATACACACACAGCATACGGCTGGTACCCACCTAGGCTCCATGTCTAATCAATCAGGTTGATTAAGGTGTGGTGAGAGAGAGAGAAAGAGAGAGAGAGAGAGAGAGAGAGAGAGAGAGAGCGCAGCTTCTCAAAACCCAATTATTTACAACAGACTGGACTCATAGAGAACACAGAGACTGAGGGAGGGGGTGTGTGGGGTGTGTGGGTGAGCGCGCGCGTACACATGCATTTGTGTTTTAGACTGCAGGCTCATTGTATTCAGCCTCATTATGAGAGGGAGAGAGAAAATACATAGAGAGAAGGGCGTCTGTGAGGAAGAAGGGAAAGAGAGAGAGAGAGATGCATGAAAAAGTATTAGTTGCTAATGGTTGTAACTCTTTAGGGGAGAAGTGACCACAACTCCAGACTGGTTTGTTTCTACTAAAACCTTCCTTGTTACACTTCTACATTAGCTGAAGCTTCAGAACACAGCAGAGCATTTAGCTTGTAGGAAGTCCCAGATATCAGGTTTACACACCACAATGGTTTTAATGTTACCCCTGAGGTTTCCATGTGCGGTGTGTGTGTGTGTGTGTGTGTGGAGAGAGGCTAGTGAAGCTGATGTGGTGGTAGTTAATCACCTCTAGGTCTCTCCTTCCTATCTCTTCTTCCTCGCTCCTTTTCTCCTTCCTTGTCTGTTCTATCAGTGTTCCTTGGTCTCTCTTGCTCTCCCTCCCTCTATTCATCTTCCTCCTCTTCCCTCTCTCTGCTCCATCCCTCTCCTCCTCTTGTCTCCCTCTTTTTCATTATCTCTGCTCTTCTCTCTTCCTCTCTTGGGCACCCCGCTTTCCCTCTTTCCTTCCGCTCTCTCTCCATTTTTCTTCACCTAGCCACATCCCCGCTCCCCACACTCTCTCTCTCTGTTCATCTTGTTCTTCCTCTCTCTTTGTTCATCTTGTTCTTCTCTCTCTTCCCTCTCTCTGTTGATCTTGTTCTTCCTCTCACTCTTCTCTCTCTCTGTTCATCTTGTTCTTCCTCTCTCTCTTCCCTCTCTCTGTTCATCTTGTTCTTCCTCTCTCTTCTCTCTCTGTTCATCTTGTTCTTCCTCTCTCTCTTCTCTCTCTCTGTTGATCTTGTTCTTCCTCTCACTCTTCTCTCTCTCTGTTCATCTTGTTCTTCCTCTCACTCTGTTCTTCCTCTCTCTTCCCTCTCTCTGTTCTTCCTCTCTCTCTTCCCTCTCTCTGTTCTTCCTCTCTCTTCTCTCTCTCTCTGTTCATCTTGTTCTTCCTCTCTCTCTTCCCTCTCTCTGTTCATCTTGATCTCTCTCTCCACCTGTAATGCATCTTTCTCTCTCCCCTGCTCCACTATGAAGCAAACATGTAATGACTTTGTGAAATGTGAAGGTGTAGACGCTCCACTAATTTCCTCCTCTCCTCACTGAGGCTTGGTGCAGAGATCCAATATGTCATGTTGGTATTTTATGTGTGTATGTGTGTGTCTGTGTGTTCTGTCGTTTTCCGTCTGTCGGTCAAGTGTAGTTTCAGGAAAAACTCTTAATTAACGGACAGAGAAAACGGGGGAGGAAGGAACAACAGAGAGGGGAAAAGAGGAGAGAGAGTGAAGAAAAGAGGAGGTAGAACGACTTTGGCGCAGAAGACATGAAAGATAATCAGTGTGGAACTGTGAGTCTTTCTCTCTCTCTCTCTCGCTCTCTCGCTCTCGCTCTCGCTCTCCATGAGTGTATGCTATCAAAGCAGTAAAAACACGTCCCATCACCCTACCTTTTCTCTATCTCAAACCGAACCCCACCAATGCACCACACTACCTCATGCAGGCTGACAACATTCCCGTTTCTTCCTAATTCCCATTTGGGAATTCTCTTGAGAGTACTGATCATTAGTAGACAGTAGCTTCCAGGAGATTCTCTTCTCCAGGACCAGGATGGATTGGATAGTAATGGGATGATGATTCTCTTCTCCAGGACCAGGATGGATTGGATAGTAATGGGATGATGATTCTCTTCTCCAGGACCAGGATGGATTGGATAGTAATGGGATGATGATTCTCTTCTCCAGGACCAGGATGGATTGGATAGTAATGGGATGATGATTCTCTTCTCCAGGACCAGGATGGATTGGATAGTAATGGGATGATGATTCTCTTCTCCAGGACCAGGATGGATTGGATAGTAATGGGGTGATGATTCTCTTCTCCAGGACCAGGATGGATTGGATAGTAATGGGTTGATGATTCTCTTCTCCAGGACCAGGATGGATTGGAGAGTAATGGGATTATGATTCTCTTCTCCAGGACCAGGATGGATTGGAGAGTAATGGGGTGATGATTCTCTTCTCCAGGACCAGGATGGATTGGAGAGTAATGGGGTGATGAT
Organism: Salmo trutta; assembly: GCF_901001165.1. NCBI lineage: Eukaryota > Metazoa > Chordata > Actinopteri > Salmoniformes > Salmonidae > Salmo > Salmo trutta. Next base: position 116,235 of record NW_021823509.1, on the reverse strand, counting down.
TCTCTTCTCCAGGACCAGGATGGATTGGATAGTAATGGGATGATGAATCGCTTCTCCAGGACCAGGATGGATTGGAGAGTAATGGGATGATGATTCTCTTCTCCAGGACCAGGATGGATTGGAGAGTAATGGGGTGATGATTCTCTTCTCCAGGACCAGGATGGATTGGAGAGTAATGGGATTATGATTCTCTTCTCCAGGACCAGGATGGATTGGAGAGTAATGGGGTGATGATTCTCTTCTCCAGGACCAGGATGGATTGGATAGTAATGGGATGATGAATCGCTTCTCCAGGACCAGGATGGATTGGAGAGTAATGGGATGATGATTCTCTTCTCCAGGACCAGGATGGATTGGAGAGTAATGGGGTGATGATTCTCTTCTCCAGGACCAGGATGGATTGGAGAGTAATGGGGTGATGATTCTCTTCTCCAGGACCAGGATGGATTGGAGAGTAATGGGGTGATGATTCTCTTCTCCAGGACCAGGATGGATTGGAGAGTAATGGGATGATGATTCTCTTCTCCAGGACCAGGATGGATTGGATAGTAATGGGATGATGATTCTCTTCTCCAGGACCAGGATGGATTGGAGAGTAATGGGATGATGATTCTCTTCTCCAGGACCAGGATGGATTGGAGAGTAATGGGATGATGATTCTCTTCTCCAGGACCAGGATGGATTGGATAGTAATGGGGTGATGATTCTCTTCTCCAGGACCAGGATGGATTGGAGAGTAATGGGATGATGATTCTCTTCTCCAGGACCAGGATGGATTGGATAGTAATGGGATGATGATTCTCTTCTCCAGGACCAGGATGGATTGGAGAGTAATGGGGTGATGATTCTCTTCTCCAGGACCAGGATGGATTGGATAGTAATGGGGTGATGATTCTCTTCTCCAGGACCAGGATGGATTGGAGAGTAATGGGATGATGATTCTCTTCTCCAGGACCAGGATGGATTGGAGAGTAATGGGGTGATGATTCTCTTCTCCAGGACCAGGATGGATTGGATAGTAATGGGGTGATGATTCTCTTCTCCAGGACCAGGATGGATTGGATAGTAATGGGGTGATGATTCTCTTCTCCAGGACCAGGATGGATTGGAGAGTAATGGGGTGATGATTAGGCTGCTACTCCCTCTTTCCTTTCATTCTCTTCTTGTCTTTCTCCACTCGTTCTCAATCTACACCCTCCCTTCCTTCCTTTCTTTCTTTCCTTCTCTTTTCTATCTCCACCTCTTTCTCGCTCTACTTCTCTCTTTCTCCCCTCCCACTTTCTCTCATCCATCTCTTTCTGACTATCCACTTCCCTCTCTCTCCCTGATAACCACGGCCATCGTTTTAGGAACTGTGCCATGACATGCAGTAGGCTTAGGTTTAGGTTAAGCAGTAGGCTTAACAGTAGAAACATCACTAGACACATGACTTTCTTGCTACATGCGCAATTAAAGGGGAATTACACCAAAACATCTAAATGTGTTAGTTAAAAAAAAGAATGGTCTTCTGATGTGATTTAAACTTTGACATGGACATGGACAATCTACAAAAAAAAATGTAAAACTGGAAAAATAAAACAGAGAAAACAGAATTCGGGAAAATATAAATATAATTTTAGATCACGACGTGTTATTTAAAAAAAAGTAGCTCTTGTGGTACCCAGGATGTCGGGAGATACCTTCAAAACCGTCCACTAGGGGCAAAGGTGAGCACTATTACCATCAAGTAGGCTTGGGTTTTGCAAGGTCATCGTCGACATGGGTCGCGTCTTCATTCCCAGGGATAGGAACTTGTTTAGAATGTTTTTGTTTTAACCCTATCCTAAACCTTAACCCTTAACTTAACCATTCAGAATGAACGCTTCAATGAGGTGCCGGTGACAGCAGCGGTGCAACTCAGGCTGTCCAAACACACACACACACACACACACACACTGCCAGCTACCTGGCCTTCCTCAACTTGTATTTTGGCAGTAAGCTGTTTTGTAAGCCGAACATTCTGTTTTGTAGTCTCACCTCGTTAGGGACAACACTGAGTAAATCCTAATATGATCAACTATTTTCTCTGCTGAAAATGTGCTACACACACACACACACACACACACACACACACACACACACACACACGTCAAATCAGATGGCTCATTTATCACAAAACCCTTTTGATGTTGCCAATTATTTTTATGATTACTTCATTGGCAAAGGCGGCAAATTTAACCAGGAAATGCCAACAACGAACAGTGAACCATGGTATTCATGCATAAAAAACTAATAATGGAAGAAAAGCATTGCAAGTTTGAATTTTGTAAAGTTAGTGTGGGAGAGGTGGAAAAATGATTGTTATCGATCAATAGTGACAAACCTCCTGGTATGGACAACTTAGATGGAAAGCTACTGAGGATGGTAGCTGACTCTATAGCTACTCCTATCTGTCATATCTTTAATCTGGGCCTAGAGGAAAGTCTTTGTCCTCAGGCCTGGAGGGAAGCCAAAGTCATTATTCTACCCAAGAGTGGTAAAGCAGCATTTACTGGTTCTAACAGCAGACCTATCAGCTTGCTGCCAGCTCTTAGCAAACTGTTGGAAAAAATGGTGTTTCACCAAATGCAATGCTATTTCTTTGTAAACAAACTGACAACAGACTTTCAGCATGGTTATAGAGAAGGACACTCAACATGTACTGTACTGACACAAATGACTGATGATTGGTTGAAATAAATTGATAATAAGAAGATTGTGGGAGCTGTACTGTTAGATTTCAGTCCAGCCTTTGATATTATTGACCATAACCTGTTGTTGAGAAAACATATGTGTTATGGCTTTTCAACCTCTGACATATCATGCATTTAGAGCTATCTATCTAATATAACTCAAAAGGGTTTGCTTTAATAGAAGATCTCTAATGTCAAACATGTAAAGTGTGGTGTACAGCAGGGCAGCTCTCTAGGCCCTCTACTCTTTTCTATTTGTAGCAATGACCTGCCACTGGCATTAAACAAAGCATGTGTGTCCATGTATGCTGATAATTCAACCATATGCACATCAGCAATGACAGCTAAGGAGGTCACTGAAACTTTTAGTCAAAGAGTTGCAGTCAGATTGGAACATCTGTAAAACTAAGAGCATTGTATTTGTCATTCCCTAAGTTCTAGACCTCAGCTGAATCTGCTAATGAATTGTGTGGCTGTTGAACAAGTTGAGGAGACTAAATTACTTGGTGTTACCTTAGATTGTAAACGGTCATGGTCAAAACATGTATATTCAGAGATGCTCTGCTTTTTTGAAAGCAAGTCTTGCAGGCTCTAGTTTTGTCTTATCTTGATTATTGTCCAGTCGTGCGGCCGAGTGCTGCAAGGAAAGACCTAGTTAAGCTGCAGCTGGCCCAGAACAGAGCGGCACGTCTTGCTCTTAATTATAATCAGAGGGCTAATATAAATACTATGCATGCCAGTCTCTCTTGGCATAGTCAACTTACACACAGCTCTGACACACACACTTGCCCCACCAGACATGCCACCAGGGGTCTTTTCACAGTCCCCAAATCCAGAACAAATTCAAGAAAGCGTACAGTATTATATAGAGCCATTACTGCATGGAACACCCTCCCATCTCATATTGCTCAAATGAACAGCAAACCTGGTTTCAAAAAACCGATAAAGCTACACCTCACGGCACAACGCCTCTCCCCATTTGACCTAGATAGTGTGTGTGTATGTATTGATATGAAGGCTACGTGTGCCTTTTTAAATTCATGTAGTTCTGTCCTTGACCTGTTCTTGTCTATTAATGTTCTGTATCATGTCATGTTTCATGTTTTGTGTGGAACCCAGGAAGAGTAGCTGCTGCTTTCGCAATGGCTAATGAGGATCCTAATAAAATACCAAATGCGTGCACACACACACACACACACACACACACACACACACACACACACACACACACACACACACACACACACACACACACACACACACACACACTCAAACCCCTCCCATGGTGGTAGACTGGGCATGCTGTGGCTCATTGGAGCCAGATCTGTTAATAGTATTGTGTTGTGGACAGAGATGGTGGATGGGTGTAAGCATCTGATTCCAAAGGTCGCAAGTTCAAATCCAGCAATAGAAAGTTGTTTTTGAGATGTTGTTTTAAGCCTATCCAAAACCTTAACTCTTACCTTAAACATTCAGAGTTAATGCCTAACCTTAAACACTTAACCTTAAACACTTCGAAATGTGACGTTTGCAACAACTTTGATGTATGAGACACATGGATGAACGTCTAATTCTGATGTGAGACTGAGACCTAGTTGGATTCCCAGGACCACCCATATTTAAATGTGTATGTACACATGACTGTAAATCGCTTTGGATATACACGTCTGCTAAATTGCATATATTATATTTATATATATTTATTATATTATACACAATAGGGAAACCCATACATTGTTTACAATTCCTGATTACTGCAGTTTAGGCTTATACAGAGCAAAATGATACTCACTGTGTTGAAAGTTGTCTGACATCAGCTCTGTATTCCCATTTACTCTGTGACTGTCGTCACACCAAAGTGACTCATAGAACAGCAGATTCCCTGTTATGGTAAATACCCCTACACACTGACCTAAGGTCATTTCTGTGTTTTACCCTCTAATGGTTGAGATTAACCAATATCTGATCCTAGATCTGTGACTATACAGGGTGCTGCCACTGGGACTCATTGACATCATAAGTGATTCACAGTAATCTACTACTCTGTTATTGAAGATGAATCAATAGAATGACAGTATCATACTACTGTCAAACTGTCTCACTGAAGAAATATTAGAGCTGTATCACTCTCAGTAGTGATACATTAATAGAGCTGTATCACTCTCAGTAGTAATACAATAGTAGAGCTGTATCACTCTCAGTAGTGATACATTAATAGAGCTGTATCACTCTCAGTAGTAATACAATAGTAGAGCTGTATCACTCTCAGTAGTGATACATTAATAGAGCTGTATCACTCTCAGTAGTAATACAATAGTAGAGCTGTATCACTCTCAGTAGTGATACATTAATAGAGCTGTATCACTCTCAGTAGTAATACAATAATAGAGCTGTATCACTCTCAGTAGTGATACATTAATAGAGCTGTATCACTCTCAGTAGTGATACATTAATAGAGCTGTATCACTCTCAGTAGTGATACATTAATAGAGCTGTATCACTCTCAGTAGTAATACAATAGTAGAGCTGTATCACTCTCAGTAGTGATACATTAATAGAGCTGTATCACTCTCAGTAGTAATACAATAGTAGAGCTGTATCACTCTCAGTAGTGATACATTAATAGAGCTGTATCACTCTCAGTAGTAATACAATAGTAGAGCTGTATCACTCTCAGTAGTGATACAATAATAGAGCTGTATCACTCTCAGTAGTGATACATTAATAGAGCTGTATCACTCTCAGTAGTGATACATTAATAGAGCTGTATCACTCTCAGTAGTAATACAATAGTAGAGCTGTATCACTCTCAGTAGTGATACATTAATAGAGCTGTATCACTCTCAGTAGTAATACAATAGTAGAGCTGTATCACTCTCAGTAGTGATACATTAATAGAGCTGTATCACTCTCAGTAGTAATACAATAGTAGAGCTGTATCACTCTCAGTAGTGATACAATAATAGAGCTGTATCACTCTCAGTAGTAATACAATAATAGAGCTGTATCACTCTCAGTAGTAATACAATAGTAGAGCTGTATCACTCTCAGTAGTGATACAATAATAGAGCTGTATCACTCTCTCAGTAGTAATACAATAATAGAGCTGTATCACTCTCAGTAGTAATACAATAGTAGAGCTGTATCACTCTCAGTAGTAATACAATAGTAGAGCTGTATCACTCTCAGTAGTAATACAATAGTAGAGCTGTATCACTCTCAGTAGTGATACAATAATAGAGCTGTATCACTCTCTCAGTAGTAATACAATAATAGAGCTGTATCACTCTCAGTAGTAATACAATAATAGAGCTGTATCACTCTCAGTAGTAATACAATAATAGAGCTGTATCACTCTCAGTAGTAATACAATAGTAGAGCTGTATCACTCTCTCAGTAGTAATACAATAATAGAGCTGTATCACTCTCAGTAGTAATACAATAGTAGCGCTGTATCACTCTCAGTAGTAATACAATAATAGAGCTGTATCACTCTCAGTAGTAATACAATAGTAGAGCTGTATCACTCTCAGTAGTAATACAATAGTAGAGCTGTATCACTCTCAGTAGTAATACAATAGTAGAGCTGTATCACTCTCAGTAGTAATACAATAGAAGAGCTGTTTCACTCTCAGTAGTAATACAATAGTAGAGCTGTATCACTCTCAGTAGTGCTACAATAACATAGCTGTATTACTCTCAGTAGTGATACAATAATAGAGCTGTATCACTCTCAGTAGTAATACAATAGTAGAGCTGTATCACTCTCAGTAGTAATACAATAGTAGAGCTGTATCACTCTCAGTAGTAATACAATAGTAGAGCTGTATCACTCTCAGTAGTAATACAATAGTAGAGCTGTATCACTCTCAGTAGTAATACAATAATAGAGCTGTATCACTCTCAGTAGTAATACAATAATAGAGCTGTATCACTCTCAGTAGTAATACAATAATAGAGCTGTATCACTCTCAGTAGTAATACAATAGTAGAGCTGTATCACTCTCAGTAGTAATACAATAGTAGAGCTGTATCACTCTCAGTAGTAATACAATAGTAGAGCTGTATCACTCTCAGTAGTAATACAATAGTAGAGCTGTATCACTCTCTCAGTAGTAATACAATAATAGAGCTGTATCACTCTCAGTAGTAATACAATAATAGAGCTGTATCACTCTCAGTAGTGATAAAATAATAGAGCTGTATCACTCGCAGTAGTGCTACAATAACATAGCTGTATTACTCTCAGTAGTGCTACAATAATAGAGCTGTATCACTCTCAGTAGTAATACAATAGTAGAGCTGTATCACTCTCAGTAGTAATACAATAGTAGAGCTGTATCACTCTCAGTAGTAATACAATAGTAGAGCTGTATCACTCTCGGTAGTAATACAATAATAGAGCTGTATCACTCTCAGTAGTAATACAATAGTAGAGCTGTATCACTCTCAGTAGTAATACAATAGTAGAGCTGTATCACTCTCAGTAGTAATACAATAGTAGAGCTGTATCACTCTCAGTAGTAATACAATAGTAGAGCTATATCACTCTCTCAGTAGTTCTACAATAATAGAGCTGTATCACTCTCAGTAGTAATACAATAATAGAGCTGTATCTCTGATGGCTGGAGATGGTAATGTATTGAGGTGTTACCACATGGCTGGAGACAGGTAATGTATTGAGGTGTTACCAGATGGCTGTAGACAGGTAATGTATTGAGGTGTTACCAGATGGCTGGAGACAGGTAATGTATTGAGGTGTTACCAGATGGCTGGAGACAGGTAATGTATTGAGGTGTTACCAGATGGCTGGAGACAGGTAATGTATTGAGGTGTTAGCAGATGGCTGGAGACAGGTAATGTATTGAGGTGTTACCAGATGGCTGTAGACAGGTAGTGTGTTGAGGTGTTACCAGATGGCTGGAGACAGGTAATGTATTAGGGTGTTACCAGATGGCTGGAGACAGGTAATGTATTGAGGTGTTACCAGATGGCTGTAGACAGGTAATGTATTGAGGTGTTACCAGATGGCTGGAGACAGGTAATGTATTGAGGTGTTACCAGATGGCTGGAGACAGGTAATGTATTGAGGTGTTACCAGATGGCTGGAGACAGGTAATGTATTGAGGTGTTACCAGATGACTGTAGACAGGTAATGTATTGAGGTGTTACCAGATGGCTGTAGACAGGTAGTGTATTGAGGTGTTACCAGATGGCTGTAGACAGGTAAAGACAGGTAGTGTGTTGAGGTGTTACCAGATGGCTGGAGACAGGTAATGTATTGAGGTATTACCAGATGGCTGGAGACAGGTAATGTATTGAGGTGTTACCAGATGGCTGGAGACAGGTAATGTATTGAGGTGTTACCAGATGGCTGGAGACAGGTAATGTATTGAGGTGTTACCAGATGGCTGGAGACAGGTAATGTATTGAGGTGTTACCAGATGACTGTAGACAGGTAATGTATTGAGGTGTTACCAGATGACTGTAGACAGGTAATGTATTGAGGTGTTACCAGATGGCTGGAGACAGGTAGTGTATTGAGGTGTTACCAGATGGCTGTAGACAGGTAATGTATTGAGGTGTTACCAGATGGCTGGAGACAGGTAGTGTATTGAGGTGTTACCAGATGGCTGGAGACAGGTAATGTATTGAGGTGTTACCAGATGGCTGGAGACAGGTAGTGTGTTGAGATTGTTGGAAAGCAATATGAGAAGCAAAACATGACTGGATGTGCTGTTTCTCAATCTCTCCCTCTCTCTTCCTCTCCCCCTCTCCCTCTTTCGGGGTAGGGAAGAGTCCTCTTTCCCTACCCCGCCCTCTCCCTCTCTCTTCCTCTTTCCCTTCTCCCCCGTCTCCCTCTCTCTTCCTCTCCCCCCTTATCCCCCTGCTCTTCCTCTCCTCTCTTATCCCCCTGCTGTTCCTCTCCTCTCTTTTACTCTTTCCCTCTCTCTTACACTGGCCCCATCTCTTTATTTTTCTCTCTCACTCTCGCTCCCACTCTTTCTCTCCCTTTCACTCTTTTTCACTCTCTCTCGTTCTCTCTCTCTCTCTTTCTTTCTTTATTTCGCTCTCTCTCTCTTTCTCTCTCTTTCTTTCGCTCTCTCTTTCTTTCTTTCGCTCTCTCTCTCTCGCTCTCTCGCTCTCTCTCTTTCTCTCTCTTTTGCTCTCTCTCTCTCTTTCTTTTGTTCTCTCTATCACTCTCTCTCTCTCTCTCTCTCTCCCCCCCTTTGTTTTCCTCTCTAAGTGTAATTAGTCCTGCTCTGCAGCAGTAAAGCATGTGCATATTTAATCTAAAGGAAACTTTTATCACTGTGTGGTTGTTATTCCCGCTAACCTCTTGAAGGGAGTTGACAGTCTGGGCCACCAGCTGACAATGCCATCTCTCTAAAGCCCTTTAAAGAGCGTGTGTGTGGGCATATGTGTGTGTCTGAAACCGTCGCGAGACACTTCCTGTGGCACAGCTTTCCTAAGAGTTGACACCAGCAGCAGCCTCCACTAACAAGCCAGGGATAGAGGAAAAAGAAAGAGAGAGAAAGTTGTTAGATCTATTACTATTTAACTGAGCCATCACAGCAGCAAGATTTGTAACCTCTTGTCACAAGAAAAGGGCAGCCAGTGAAAAACAAACACCATTGTAATAGGAGAGGGAGCGATTAAAGAGATAGGGAGAGAGAGAGATTTGTTTCACCCTTCTTTGTGCTTGTCTCCACCCCCCTCCAGGTGTCGTCCATCTTCCCTGTTATCCCCTGTGTATTCATACCTGTGTTCTCTGTTTGTCTTTGGCCAGTTTGTTTTGTTCGTGGAACCTACCCGCGTTTTCCCTCTTGCTCCTGTCTTGTCTTAGTTTCTGTTTTCTAGTTTTTCCCGGCTTTGACCCCTCTGCTTGACCTGACCCCGAGCCTGCCTGCCATCCTGTACCTTTGCCCCTGTACTAGTAATACACTTTTGTTACTTTGACACTGTCTGCATCTGGGTCTTACCTGAAACATGATGAGATTAAAGAGATAGGGAGAGAGAGAGAGATTAAAAAGATGGGGAGAGATATAGATTAAAGAGAGGGAGATTAAAGACATAGGGGAAGATAGACAGGTTAAAGAGATAGGGAGATTAAAGACATAGGGGAAGATAGACAGGTTAAAGAGATAGGGAGATTAAAGAGATAGGGAAAGACAGACAGGTTAAAGAGATAGGGAGAGAGACAGGTTAAAGAGATAGGGAGGGAGAGACAGGTTAAAGAGATAGGGAGGGAGAGACAGGTTAAAGAGATAGGGAGAGAGAGACAGGTTAAAGAGATAGGGAGGGAGAGACAGGTTAAAGAGATAGGGAGATTAGAGATAGGGAGAGAGAGACAGGTTAAAGAGATAGGGAGGGAGAGACAGGTTAAAGAGATCGGGAGGGAGAGACAGGTTAAAGAGATAGGGAGAGAGAGACAGGTTAAAGAGATAGGGAGGGAGAGACAGGTTAAAGAGATAGGGAGATTAAAGAGATAGGGAGCGAGAGACAGGTTAAAGAGATAGGGAGACAGAGACAGGTTAAAGAGATAGGGAGGGAGAGACAGGTTAAAGAGATAGGGAGATTAAAGAGATAGGGAGAGAGAGATAGGAGGACTAAAGGCGTCCACGTGCTTCCCAGCCGAAACAGTTCAGAGGTGTTCGTGCATATATAATGACGACATGTGGTGACGTCATAGGTTTTTTCAGCTGTTCGGGCACACAACATTTTTTCTAGTGGCAAGCCAGTCAATAGCCAAAGTTTACGCCCCTTCGTTGTGATTGGTCAACAGTAGGGATTCTTCAATAAAGTCTTTGTTGTCATTCATGAGATTGTTTTGTTGTTGACAAATACTGCACCAAACATCTTAGTTAAAAGTAAAATTGCGCGACTCAGATCTCCTCTGCTAAAACGTCAACATATATGACAAATTTCTTGAGTTATCATAGATGAATTCTGACTATTTTTAGGAAGTGGATACTGGCTGCGGCATCTTAAAATAGACAAACTGTCCTATTGTCGCTTTTCAAGCTAAGGGCTTTTGGGGGAGTATGCGAGCACCCTCGTTAGGATCGGCTAGCTGGCAGGAACTGAAGCCTGCTGACACCTTGAGAGAGAGGAAGGATTTAGATGGCCAGGGCAAATCAACTGAGTTGTGTTGATAGAATGATAGAGAGAGAGAGCGTGTGTGTGTGTGTGTGTGTGTAAACAGTCAGTAGTCTTTAGGGAGCGTCTGGTCATTGACACTAGATATCTTCTCATGGAATATTTACACCCAGAGCCCAGACTATGCGTCTCAAATGGGACCCTATTCCATATTTAATGCACTACTTTCAACTAGAGCCCTATGGGCCCTGGTCAAAAGTAGTGCACTATATAGGAAATTGTGTGCCATTTGGGACACGGGCCAAGATAGAACAGATGCCCGTAGAAACAGAATGAAATAGCAGAGAAAGATCACAGGAATGGAGAGGAGGAGAACATACGTTAAGAGAAATAGGAAGGCAGTTTATAGAACTACAGAGAGAGATAGAACAACTGATGATAGAGAAATATACATTACATTGAGAAAGACATAATCTGAGAGGTACAGAGAGAGATATATAGAGAGAGAGAGAGATACAGTACATTGAGAAAGACACAAACTGAGAGGGACAGAGAGAGGGAGTGACAGAGCGAGAGACTGTAGCTTCAGAGAGAGGGAGAGAGGGACAGAGAGAGAGAGAGAGAGAGAGAGACAGAGCGAGAGAGAGAGAGTGACTGTAGCTTCAGAGAGAGGGAGAGAGGGACAGACAGAGAGAGAGAGAGAGTGACTGTAGCAGGAGAGAGAGAGAAAGAGAGACTGTAGCTTCAGAGAGAGAGAGAGGGGGAGAGAGACTATATTCAGAGAGAGAGAGAGAGGGATAGAGAGAGAGAGGGATAGCGAGAGAGAGGGACAGAGAGCGAGAGGGACAGAGAGCGAGAGAGACTAGCTTCAGAGAGAGATAAAGAGAAAGATGAACAGATGAAATGGAAAAGTAGGCATAGAGACAGAACAGAGTGATAAAATCAGAGGGAAAAGATGAAAACAAGCTTTGAAGTGTAGCAGGTGAACATGTCACCTCTGGTGTGTGTGTGTGTGTGTGTGTGTGTGGGGGGGGGGGGCTATAAACAAGATTTATGTGGGCAGGTTGTGTGCTTTTGAAGAGAGAGAGGGTAGCGTGGGGTTCCCTATATGTGTGTGTGTGTGTGTGTGTGTGTGTGTGTAGAGGAGCAGACTAGTTTCAAGAAAGAGACGTCGATTTTGGACGTTTGAAAAGGTTCTGAGGACGTCGATATATGGCTTCCTCAGTGCTCACCAAAACAACACCACCACAGCACTGGGCCTGACCTCACGAGGCTCAGAGTCAGAGAACACTACTGAGACCACTGTACCACAGCACTGGGCCTGACCTCACGAGGCTCAGAGTCAGAGAACACTACTGATACCACTGTACCACGGCACTGGACCTGACCTCACGAGGCTCAGAGTCAGAGAACACTACTGATACCACTGTACCACGGCACTGGGCCTGACCTCACGAGGCTCAGAGTCAGAGAACACTACCGATACAACTGTACCACAGCACTGGGCCTGACCTCACGAGGCTCAGAGTCAGAGAACACTACTGATACCACTGTACCACGGCACTGGGCCTGACCTCACGAGGCTCAGAGTCAGAGAACACTATTGATACCACTGTACCACGGCACTGGGCCTGACCTCACGAGGCTCAGAGTCAGAGAACACTACCGATACAACTGTACCACAGCACTGGGCCTGACCTCACGAGGCTCAGAGTCAGAGAACACTACTGATACCACTGTACCACAGCACTGGGCCTGACCTCACGAGGCTCAGAGTCAGAGAACACTACCGATACCACTGTACCACAGCACTGGGCCCGACCTCACGAGGCTCAGAGTCAGAGAACACTACTGATACCACTGTACCACGGCACTGGGCTGACCTCACGAGGCTCAGAGTCAGAGAACACTACTGATACCACTGTACCACAGCACTGGGCCTGACCTCACGAGGCTCAGAGTCAGAGAACACTACTGATACCACTCTACCACAGCACTGGGCCTGACCCGACGAGGCTCAGAGTCAGAGAACACTACCGATACCACTGTACCACAGCACTGGGCCTGACCTCACGAGGCTCAGAGTCAGAGAACACTACTGATACCACTGTACCACAGCACTGGGCCTGACCTCACGAGGCTCAGAGTCAGAGAACACTACTGATACCACTGTACCACGGCAAAGGGCCTGACCTCATGAGGCTCAGAGTCAGAGAACACTACTGATACCACTGTACCACAGCACTGGGCCTGACCTCACGAGGCTCAGAGTCAGAGAACACTACTGATACCACTGTACCACAGCACTGGGCCTGACCTCACGAGGCTCAGAGTCAGAGAACACTACTGATACCACTGTACCACTGCACTGGGCCTGACCTCACGAGGCTCTGGGTCAGAGAACACTACTGATACCACTGTACCACGGCACTGGGCCTGACCTCACGAGGCTCAGAGTCAGAGAACACTACTGATACTGCTGTACCACAGCACTGGGCCTGACCTCACGAGGTTCAGAGTCAGAGAACACTACTGATACCACTGTACCACAGCACTGGGCCTGACCTCACGAGGTTCAGAATCAGAGAACACTACTGATACCACTGTACCACGGCACTGGGCCTGACCTCACGAGGCTCAGAGTCAGAGAACACTACCGATACCACTGTACCACGGCACTGGGCCTGACCTCACGAGGCTCAGAGTCAGAGAACACTACTGATACCACTCTACCACAGCACTGGGCCTGACCTCACGAGGCTCAGAGTCAGAGAACACTACCGATACCACTGTACCACGGCACTGGGCCTGACCTCACGAGGCTCAGAGTCAGAGAACACTACCGATACCACTGTACCACGGCACTGGGCCTGACCTCACGAGGCTCAGAGTCAGAGAACACTACCGATACCACTGTACCACAGCACTGGGCCTGACCTCACGAGGCTCAGAGTCGGAGAACACACGAGGCTCAGAGTCAGAGAACACTACTGATACCACTGTACCACAGCACTGGGCCTGACCTCACGAGGCTCAGAGTCAGAGAACACTACTGATACCACTGTACCATAGCACTGGGCCTGACCTCACGAGGCTCAGAGTCAGAGAACACTACCGATACCACTGTACCACGGCACTGGGCCTGACCTCACGAGGCTCAGAGTCAGAGAACACACGAGGCTCAGAGTCAGAGAACACTACCGATACCACTGTACCACAGCACTGGGCCTGACCTCACGAGGCTCAGAGTCAGAGAACACTACCGATACCACTGTACCACAGCACTGGGCCTGACCTCACGAGGCTCAGAGTCAGAGAACACTACTGAGACCACTGTACCACAGCACTGGGCCTGACCTCACGAGGCTCAGAGTCAGAGAACACTACTGATACCACTGTACCACGGCACTGGACCTGACCTCACGAGGCTCAGAGTCAGAGAACACTACTGATACCACTGTACCACAGCACTGGGCCTGACCTCACGAGGCTCAGAGTCAGAGAACACTACTGATACCACTGTACCACAGCACTGGGCCTGACCTCACGAGGCTCAGAGTCAGAGAACACTACCGATACCACTGTACCACAGCACTGGGCCTGACCTCACGAGGCTCAGAGTCAGAGAACACTACTGATACCACTGTACCACAGCACTGGGCCCGACCTCACGAGTCTCAGAGTCAGAGAACACTACTGATACCACTGTACCACAGCACTGAGCTGACTTCACGAGGCTCAGAGTCAGAGAACACTACTGATACCACTGTACCACGGCACTGGGCCCGACCTTACGAGGCTCAGAGTCAGAGAACACTACTGATACCACTGTACCACGGCACTGGGCCTGACCTCACGAGGCTCAGAGTCAGAGAACACTACTGATACCACTGTACCACGGCACTGGGCCTGACCTCACGAGGCTCAGAGTCAGAGAACACTACCGATACCACTGTACCACAGCACTGGGCCTGACCTCACGAGGCTCAGAGTCAGAGAACACTACTGATACCACTGTACCACGGCACTGGGCCTGACCTCACGAGGCTCAGAGTCAGAGAACACTACTGATACCACTGTACCACGGCACTGGGCCTGACCTCACGAGGCTCAGAGTCAGAGAACACTACTGAGACCACTGTACCACAGCACTGGGCCTGACCTCTCGAGGCTCAGAGTCAGAGAACACTACTGATACCACTGTACCACAGCACTGGGCCTGACCTCACGAGGTTCAGAGTCAGAGAACACTACTGATACCACTGTACCACGGCACTGGGCCTGACCTCAAGAGGCTCAGAGTCAGAGAACACTACTGATACCTCTGTACCACGGCACTGGGCTGACCTGACGAGTCTCAGAGTCAGAGAACACTACTGATACCACTGTACCACAGCACTGGGCCTGACCTCACGAGGCTCAGAGTCAGAGAACACTACTGATACCACTGTACCACAGCACTGGGCCTGACCTCAAGAGGCTCAGAGTCAGAGAACACTACTGATACCTCTGTACCACGGCACTGGGCCTGACCTCACGAGGCTCAGAGTCAGAGAACACTACTGATACCACTGTACCACAGCACTGGGCTGACCTCACGAGGTAACCATGTGGAATTAACCCTGTAACCATGCGGAATTAACCCTGTAACCATGTGGAATTAACCCTGTAACCATGTGGAATTAACCCTGTAACCATGTGGAATTAACCCTGTTACCATGCGGAATTAACCCTGTAACCATGCGGAACTGTACTACCCTGTCACAGATCATTCAGTATGACTGTAGAGGTCTACTGTACTGTACTACCCTGTCACAGATCATTCAGTATGACTATAGAGGTCTACTGTACTGTATTACCCTGTCACAGATCATTCAGTATGACTATAGAGGTCTACTGTACTGTATTACCCTGTCACAGATCATTCAGTATGACTATAGAGGTCTACTGTACTGTATTACCCTGTCACAGATCATTCAGTGTGACTATAGAGGTCTACTGTACTGTATTACCCTGTCACAGATCATTCAGTGTGACTATAGAGGTCTACTGTACTGTATTACCCTGTCACAGATCATTCAGTGTGACTATAGAGGTCTACTGTACTGTATTACCCTGTCACAGATCATTCAGTATGACTATAGAGGTCTACTGTACTGTATTACCCTGTCACAGATCATTCAGTATGACTTTAGAGGTCTACTGTACTGTACTACCCTGTCACAGATCATTCAGTATGACTATAGAGGTCTACTGTACTGTACTACCCTGTAACAGATCATTCAGTATGACTATAGAGGTCTACTGTACTGTATTACCCTGTCACAGATCATTCAGTATGACTATAGAGGTCTACTGTACTGTATTACCCTGTCACAGATCATTCAGTATGACTATAGAGGTCTACTGTACTGTATTACCCTGTCACAGATCATTCAGTATGACTATAGAGGTCTACTGTACTGTACTACCCTGTCACAGATCATTCAGTATGACTATAGAGGTCTACTGTACTGTATTACCCTGTCACAGATCATTCAGTATGACTATAGAGGTCTACTGTACTGTATTACCCTGTCACAGATCATTCAGTATGACTTTAGAGGTCTACTGTACTGTACTACCCTGTCACAGATCATTCAGTATGACTATAGAGGTCTACTGTACTGTACTACCCTGTCACAGATCATTCAGTATGACTATAGAGGTCTACTGTACTGTATTACCCTGTCACAGATCATTCAGTATGACTATAGAGGTCTACTGTACTGTACTACCCTGTCACAGATCATTCAGTATGACTATAGAGGTCTACTGTACTGTATTACCCTGTCACAGATCATTCAGTATGACTATAGAGGTCTACTGTACTGTATTACCCTGTCACAGATCATTCAGTATGACTGTAGAGGTCTACTGTACTGTATTACCCTGTCACAGATCATTCAGTATGACTTTAGAGATCTACTGTACTGTATTACCCTGTCACAGATCATTCAGTATGACTATAGAGGTCTACTGTACTGTATTACCCTGTCACAGATCATTCAGTATGACTATAGAGGTCTACTGTACTGTATTACCCTGTCACAGATCATTCAGTATGACTATAGAGGTCTACTGTACTGTATTACCCTGTCACAGATCATTCAGTATGACTATAGAGGTCTACTGTACTGTATTACCCTGTCACAGATCATTCAGTATGACTATAGAGGTCTACTGTACTGTATTACCCTGTCACAGATCATTCAGTATGACTATAGAGGTCTACTGTACTGTATTACCCTGTCACAGATCATCATGGTCTCTGGAGAAAATTAAATAAAATACGTAACTTCTATCTGAAAGAATTGAAGAGAGGTCACCTTGTCGGTCTAACTTGTTTTTGTGGCTCACTTGAAAAGAAAAGTGTTTGTGGTCCTTGCAAAGTGTGTGTGTGTTTGTTTGTGTGTGTGGAAAGTATGTGATTGGTTTACTCACAATAGATTTTGGTCACACTGACTGACTTGAACTCTTTACTGAATAGGATGTGTTCCAAATGGCACCCTATTCCTTTAACCCCAAAGGGCTCTGGTCAACAGTAGTGCTTTATTCAGGGTGCCATTTGGGAGCACACTTAGACACAATCGTAGACTAACTGACAAACTGACACTCTAGACTAACACTAGACTGCCAGTCAGAGATGTAGACTAACTGACACTAAACTGCCAGTCAGAGATGTAGACTAACTGACACTAGACGCCTGTCAGAGATGTAGACTAACACTAGACTGCCAGTCAGAGATGTAGACTAACACTAGACTGCCAGTCAGAGATGTAGACTAACAAAAGACTGCAGGTCAGAGATGTAGACTAACTGACACTAGACTGCCAGTCAGAGATGTAGACTAACTAACACTAGACTGCCAGTCAGAGATGTAGACTAACTGACACTAGACTGCCAGTCAGAGATGTAGACTAACACTAGACTGCCAGTCAGAGATGTAGACTAACTGACACTAGACTGCCAGTCAGAGATGTAGACTAACACTAGACTGCCAGTCAGAGATGTAGACTAACTGACACTAGACTGCCAGTCAGAGATGTAGACTAACACTAGACTGCCAGTCAGATATGTAGACTAACAAAAGACTGCAGGTCAGAGAAGTAGACTAACTAGTACTAGACTGCCAGTCAGAGATGTAGACTAACTGACACTAGACTGCCAGTCAGAGATGTAGACTAACTGACACTAGACTGCCAGTCAGAGATGTAGACTAACAAAAGACTGCCAGTCAGAGAAGTAGACTAACTAGTACTAGACTGCCAGTCAGAGATGTAGACTAACACTAGACTGCCAGTCAGAGATGTAGACTAACACTAGACTGCCAGTCAGAGATGTAGACTAACACTAGACTGCCAGTCAGAGATGTAGACTAACAAAAGACTGCCAGTCAGAGAAGTAGACTAACTAGTACTAGACTGCCAGTCAGAGAAGTAGACTAACTAGTACTAGACTGCCAGTCAGAGATGTAGACTAACTAGTACTAGACTGCCAGTCAGAGATGTAGACTAACTGACAGAGAAAAATAACTAACAACAATGAAAGAGGGAAGTTATTTTGCTGTCTGTCACAATGTCTTTCTCTCTTATCTCTGTCCCTTCTGATACATCTCCCTCTCTCCCTTTCTTTCTCTCTCCCTCTCCCTCTCCCCCCTCTCTCTCTTTCTCTCTCTCCCTCTCTCTCCCCCCTCTCTCTCTTTCTCTCTCTCTCTCTTCCTCTCTCCGTTCATCTGTCTCTCTCTATTTATTTCTCTCTTCTACAACCTGTCAGCTCCCAGAGAGTGGGTGTGTGACACACTTACATAAACCTCCATGTTACGTAATGTAAACCGTGTGTGTGTTTCTCTCTATAGATGACGGCTGCCTATAGGTGGATGGCAGGGGGTAAAAGTCTTGACACAGCCTAATATAGCAATCTGACACCAAAGACTAGAACTGATTTTATTTTGAGCCAGTACACAGTGTGTGTGTGTGTGTGTGTGTGTGTGTGTGTGTCTATCTTCTGTTCTTTACAGGACCTCTAACCATCTTATATTGATGTATGTGTACACGCGCTGCTCGTGCGTGTGTGTACCCGTGTCTTTTCTCTGTCTGTTAGTGTGTATGTTATATTGTGTGTGTGTTTCCGCGCATATCCGTATCCTTGTGTGGTCTGTGTGAAGTCTGCTCCTCAAATCAAAAAGTGGAGAGCCTTCTGCTAGTGATCTGCTCTACTGACGAACAGCCTTTTACTGTGGGACTGTTTCTATGTGGGCGACAGCCAGCATTCACTGAAGGACTAGGCTTTATTTTGTTAAGATGCTTTAAGGACAACTTCAGTCTACGGAGCTATAGGCCCTGTTCCAATTCTTTAAATATGCTTCCTTCCTTCCTTCCTTCCTTCCTTCCTTCCTTCCTTCATTCCTTCATCTATCAGTAGCATTTAGCTATCAGCTACACTAGCCAATCTATCAGTAGCATCTAGCTATCAGCTGCACTAGCTAATCTATCAGTAGCATCTAGCTATCAGCTACACCAGTTAATTTATCAGTAGCATCTAGCTATCAGCTACACTAGTTAATCTATCAGTAGCATCGAGCTATCAGCTACACTAGCTAATCTATCAGTAGCATCTAGCTATCAGCTACACTAGCCAATCTATCAGTAGCATCTAGCTATCAGCTACACTAGCCAATCTATCAGTAGCATCTAGCTATCAGCTACACTAGCCAATCTATCAGTAGCATTTAGCTATCAGCAGCCAATATAGTATTGGTCACCATGATACAGTAAGGCTTCCTTCCCTATAGCCTAGGGTTAAAGATCCTTCCTCCTCCTTTAGTGGGCCATTTAAACATCATGTTGATCTTCTCTGGGGGGCGTGATCGATTTAATAGCTGTGTGTGATGGTGTGTGTGTGATGGGTTTAATGGCAGGGCAGTGCTGTGAACCAATGTAGAGGTTGTGGGAACATCACCTATGACTGTTATAGGGTCAATACATCACATGATGCTAGCGTTTTATACTATAGACTACTACCCTCTCTCTCTCATTTTATCTCTCTATCTTTCTTCCCCCTCCTGAAATCACTCTTGCACTCTCTGTCTCTCCCTCTCTTGTTTCTCTCTCTCCAATAATCCCTCCCTTGACTGTTTTGTTCTATTTCCTCATTCTTTCTGTTTATTTTACCCTCCTCTGTGTGCATTCTAGCTCTGTCTCCCTCTGCTCTCTGTCTCTCTCTGCTCTCTGTCTCCCTCTGCTCTCTGTCTCTCTCTGCTCTCTGTCTCCCTCTGCTCTCTGTCTCCCTCTGCTCCCTGTCTCCCTCTGCTCTCTGTCTCCCTCTGCTCTCTGTCTCCCTCTGCTCTCTGTCTCCCTCTGCTCTCTGTCTCCCTCTGCTCTCTGTCTCCCTCTGTCTCCCTCTGCTCTCTGTCTCCCTCTGCTCTCTGTCTCCCTCTGCTCTCTGTCTCCCTCTGCTCTCTGTCTCTCTCTCTGCTCTCTGTCTCTCTCTGCTCTCTGCCTCCTTCTGCTCTCTGTCTCTCTCTGCTCTCTGTCTCTCTCTGCTCTCTGTCTCTCTCTGCTCTCTGTCTCTCTCTGCTCTCTGTCTCTCTCTGCTCTCTGTCTCTCTCTGCTCCCTGTCTCTCTCTGCTCCCTGTCTCCCTCTGCTCTCTGTCTCCCTCTGCTCTCTGTCTCCCTCTGCTCTCTGTCTCCCTCTGCTCTCTGTCTCCCTCTGCTCTCTGTCTCTCTCTGCTCTCTGTCTCCCTCTGCTCCCTGTCTCCCTCTGCTCCCTGTCTCCCTCTGCTCCCTGTCTCCCTCTGCTCTCTGTCTCCCTCTGCTCTCTGTCTCCCTCTGCCTCCCTTTGCTCTCTGTCTCCTTCTGCTTTCTGTCTCCTTCTGCACACACACACTGCCCCGGCAGGCAGTTACTCACAAGGTATCGGTCTGTTTCCCCCCCACACACCCTCCCTAGTTACCCATCAATCATCTGCCACCTCCGACTCCCTGTCTCTCTGTCTCTCTCTGTGTTTCTCTCTTTCTCTCTCTCCCTCTCTCTTTCTTTACATATTCTCTTTCTCTCTCACTCTGTCTCTCCCCCGATCTTCTCTCTTTTCCTTCCATCTCTCCTTTTTCTCTCTCAGTCTTATCTCTCTCCTTTTCTACGTCTCTTTTGCCTTACCCCTCTCCCCTCCCT
The DNA here is from genome assembly GCF_901001165.1 of Salmo trutta. Taxonomy (NCBI): domain Eukaryota; kingdom Metazoa; phylum Chordata; class Actinopteri; order Salmoniformes; family Salmonidae; genus Salmo; species Salmo trutta. The sequence continues at coordinate 95,213 of NW_021823509.1, read as the reverse complement.
TTCCCTCACTCCCTCCCCCTGACTCTTTCCCTCACTCCCTCCCCCTGACTCTTTCCCTCACTCCCTCCCCCTGACTCTTTCCCTTCACCTCCCTCCTCCACTAACCTGTTGCCTGCGTTTCCTATGCCCTCTACCCCTTCCCTGTTAAGCACATTTCATGTTCCACATTTCATCTTCCCATGTCAATATTATGTTACTAATGTATTTTTTCCCAGCGAAATGATTCATCTGCCTACTCTAGTTGTTTTGCCCTTGAGATGAGAACAGAGTAATCAATTATGCCGTTACTGACCACTTTCACATCAACAGTGTGCAGTTTCTATGTGACAACTCCCATTTAAAAGCCGTCAAGGGGCCATTTTGGATCAACCAGCATTTAAAAGCCATCAAGAGGCCATTTTGGATCAACCATTATTTCAACGTCATCAGGGGGCCATTTGGATCCAAGAACTGTGACATGTGACATAAGCACTGTCATTTGGCATGGTGCTGAAGGTAACACTCTGACAAAGGGTGTAATGTCATAACACTTTGGATTTTAATGATAAAGAATCATTTCATGTTCAATCCATTCAATCCCACATGAAAAAAATACTACAGTTTACTATAGAATACTACAGTACTTACTATAGAATTCTGTAGTAAACTGTAGAATACTATACTACTGTACAGACAGTTGTATCCCTCGATCAGGTGTGGTACTTATATATAATGTTGTAGTATACTATAGTAAATACAACAGTATTATCCACAACAAAACACTGTAGTAAATACTGCTGTAATGTCTGCAAAAACACTACAGACTGCAAAAACACTCAAATTCTTTAACTATAGCAACAACTACAGTATTTAATTTACATATACCCTGACCATTCCCCACCCATAAGTGAGACACCTACATGCCAAGTATAGATCATATATCCATTCAGACCCCAGTCCTGCCTTCCTACAGGTTATGGAAAATGTGTGTTTTTGCTAATTATCCAGTAGGTTTCCTGAAGGAGAAAGCCTCCACTTCAATGTCAAAGATAATTTAAAAAAATACTACAGTAATATCCAACAAAACACTACAGTAAATATTACAGTGTACTACAATCAGCAAAAACAATACATGAATTACCATAGTATAAACAACAGTTATTTTACTACAGTATTTATACTATAGTTAACTGTAAATACTACAGTATACTACAGTAAATACTACAGTATTGATTGTAGTGTTTTTGCTGATTTTAGTCTGCAAAATCAATACAGTGAATACTATAGTATAGTCCGCAAAATCACTTCAGTGAATACTATAGTATAGTAAGCAAAGTCACTTCAGTGAATTCTACAGTATTGTCCGTCAAATCACTACAGTGAATAATATAGTATAGTCCACAAAATCACGACAATGAATACTATTGTCACGATTGTCGTAAGGAGTGGACCAAAACGCAGCGGGAAAATGTATACTCATCTTCTTTTTTTATTTGAAGAAGGAAAAACAAAATAAACACGTATACAAAACAAACGACTCCAAACAGTCCCGTCAGGTGCAACAAACACTAAACCAGGAAATAACTACCCACAAACCCCCATAGAACAAACACCCCTATAAATATAGGACCTTCAATCAGAGGCAACGAGAAGCAGCTGCCTCCAATTGAAGGTCAACCCAATAAACACCACATAGAAATAGACCAACTAGAAATAACATAGAAATACACTAACATAGAACATAACCCAAACAACCCCGAAACACCCTAAACAAACACCCCCTGCCACGCCCTGACCAAACTACAATAACAAACAGTCCCTTTACTGGTTAGGACGTGACAACTATAGTAGTCTGCAAAATCATTACAGTGAATACGACAGTATAATCCGCAAAAGCACTACAGTGAATACTACATTATCGTCCGTAAAATCATTACAGTGAATACTACAGTATAGTCCTCAAAAACACTATAGTGAATACTACAGTATATTCCGTAAAATCATTACAGTGAATACTATAGTATAACCGCAAGAACACTATAGTGAATACTACAGTATATGCCGTAAAATCATTACAGTGAATACTATAGTATAACCGCAAGAACACTATAGTGAATACTACAGTATAGACCGTAAAAATACTACAGTGAATACTACATTATCGTCCGTAAAATCATTACAGTGAATACTACAGTATAGTCCTCAAAAACACTATAGTGAATACTACAGTATATTCCGTAAAATCATTACAGTGAATACTATAGTATAACCGCAAGAACACTATAGTGAATACTACAGTATATTCCGTAAAATCATTACAGTGAATACTATAGTATAACCGCAAGAACACTATAGTGAATACTACAGTATAGACCGTAAAAATACTACAGTGAATACTACAGTATAGTCTGTAATATCATTGCAGTGAATACGACAGTATGGTCCACAAAATCACTATAGTGAATACTACAGTATGGTCTGTAAAAATACTGCGGGGAATACTACAGTATAGTCCGTAAAATCATTACCGTGAATAAATACTACAGTATAGTCCTCAAGAACACTACACTGAATACTACAGTATAGTCCGTAAAATCATTACCGTGAATAAATACTACAGTATAGTCCTCAAGAACGCTACACTGAATACTACAGTATAGTCCGCAAAATTACTACAGTGACTGCTACAGTATAGTCCGCAAAAACACTATAGTGAATACTACAGTATATTCCGTAAAATCATTACAGTGAATACTATAGTATAACCGCAAGAACACTATAGTGAATACTACAGTATAGACCGTAAAAATACTACAGTGAATACTACAGTATAGTCCATAAAATTACTACAGTGAATACTACAGTATTGTCCATAAAATTACTACAGTGAATACTACAGTATAGTCCGCAATATCACTACAGTGAATACTATAGTATAACCGCAAAATCACTACAGTGAATACTATAGTATTTATACTATCACTCTGATATTTATACTATAGTATAACCGCAAGAACACTATAGTGAATACTACAGTATAGACTGTAAAAATACTACAGTGAATACTACAGTATAGTCCGTAATATCATTACAGTGAATACGACAGTATAGTCCACAAAATCACTATAGTGAATACTACAGTATGGTCTGTAAAAATACTGCGGTGAATACTACAGTATAGTCCGTAAAATCATTACAGTGAATAAATACTACAGTATAGTCCTCAAGAACACTACAGTGACGACTACAGTGCAGTCCGCAAAATCATTACAGTGAATACTACAGTATAGTCTGCAAAATCACTATAGTGAATACTACAGTATACTCCATAAAAATACTACAGTATAGTCCGTAAAATCATTACATTGAATACCACGGTATAGTTCGCAAAATCACTATAGTGAATACTACTGTCGTCCGCAAAATCACTACAGTGAATACTACAGTATAGTCCGTAAAATCACTGCAGTGAATACTACAGTATTGTCCATAAAATTACTACAGTGAATACTACATTATTGTCTGCAAAATCACAGCAGTGAATACCATAGTACAGTCTGCAAAGTCACTACAGTGAATACTACAGTATAGTCCGCAATATCACTACAGTGAATACTACAGTATAACCACAAAATCACTACAGTGAATACTCTAGTATTTATACTATCACTCTGATATTTATACTATAGTATACTATAGTTGTTTTTGATGTGGGTCCATTGTTCTCAGTGGAGCAGTGGCTGAATATCTTTTTCATATCCACTTTGTTTCTTCATCATGCAAGCCTCTTGGTGACTGAGGTATCAACAGTATGTTTCTTGGTTATGCAATCCTCTTGGTGACTGAGGTATCAACAGTATGTTTCTTCATCATGCAAGCCTCTTGGTGACTGAGGTATCAACAGTATGTTTCTTCATCATGCAAGCCTCTTGGTGACTGAGGTATCAACAGTATGTTTCTTCATCATGCAAGCCTCTTGGTGACTGAGGTATCAACAGTATGTTTCTTCATCATGCAAGCCTCTTGGTGACTGAGGTATCAACAGTATGTTTCTTCATCATGCAAGCCTCTTGGTGACTGAGGTATCAACAGGATGTTTCTTCATCATGCAAGCCTCTTGGTGACTGAGGTATCAACAGTATGTTTCTTGGTCATGCAAGCCTCTTGGTGACTGAGGTATCAACAGGATGTTTCTTCGTCATGCAAGCCTCTTGGTGACTGAGGTATCAACAGGATGTTTCTTCATCATGCAAGCCTCTTGGTGACTGAGGTATCAACAGTATGTTTCTTCATCATGCAAGCCTCTTGGTGACTGAGGTATCAACAGGATGTTTCTTCATCATGCAAGCCTCTTGGTGACTGAGGTATCAACAGGATGTTTCTTCATCATGCAAGCCTCTTGGTGACTGAGGTATCAACAGTATGTTTCTTCATCATGCAAGCCTCTTGGTGACTGAGGTATCAACAGTATGTTTCTTCGTCATGCAAGCCTCTTGGTGACTGAGGTATCAACAGTTTGTTTCTTGGTCATGCAAGCCTCTTGGTGACTGAGGTATCAACAGTATGTTTCTTGGTCATGCAAGCCTCTTGGTGACTGAGGTATCAACAGTATGTTTCTTGGTCATGCAAGCCTCTTGGGGACTGAGGTAACAACAGTTTGTAGACCTACATATCTTCTTTGCACTAAGGAGGCAAGTGTCACCGACATCACATTATACTGTTTATCAGTTCATCTTGGTTTGACTGTGAGGTGATGACATTATGGTACTGTTATGTTCCTCAGCGACCTTTTATCTACCATAATGATATATGGTACAGGAAGACAAGACCTTCTATCTGCCATAATGATATATGGTAGAGGAAGACAAGACGTATCTACCATAATGATATATGGTACAGGAAGACAAGACCTTGTATCCACCATAATGGGCTCCCAAGTGGTGCAGCGGTCTAAGGCACTGCATCTCAGTGCTAGAGGTGTCACTACAGACTCTGGTTCGATTCCAGGCTGTATCACAACCGGCCGTGATTGGGAGTCCCATAGGGTGGCGTACAATTGGTCCAATTGGTTAGAGCGTTGGACTAGTAACCGAAAGGTTGCAAAATCGAATCCCCGAGCTGACAAGGTAAACATCTGTAGTTCTGCCCTTGAACAAGTCAGTTAACCCACTGTTCCTAGGCTGTCATTGAAAATAAGAGTTTGTTCTTAACTGACTTGCCTAGTTAAATAAAGGTAAAATAAAAATAGACTGTATGGAACAGGAAGACAAGACCTTGTATCAACCATAATGATATATAGAACAGGAAGACAAGCCCTTGTATCAACCATAATGATATATAGAACAGGAAGACAAGCCCTTGTATCAACCATAATGATATATAGAACAGGAAGACAAGCCCTTGTATCAACCATAATGATATATAGAACAGGAAGACAAGCCCTTGTATCAACCATAATGATATATAGAACAGGAAGACAAGACCTTGTATCAACCATAATGATATATAGAACAGGAAGACCAGCCCTTGTATCAACCATAATGATATATGGAACAGGAAGACAAGGGGAACATGTTTTTACAGGTCACTAAAACGACCATTAGTAAACAGCTGATTGATTAATGGAGCTTTCTGTACACCCTCAGGACTACAGACACAGAAAATTACACTATACACACACATGCACGCATGCACACACACACACTCGCACACAAACACTGTTCTACTGTACTATTTTTACCACCAGCCGTAGATCATGATGTTCTCTTACTGTCACTGTCACAGTAACTAACTAATAGAGGTCCCTCTCTCCCAGAGCAAATAACATTACCACAGTAGGGAATAGTAGGGACTAGTCATTCATATGGCAACTCAATGTGTAGACACACAGAGATTTACAGATGTAGGATCTTCATTTGAGCCAGTTTGCTACAGCAGGAAAATAATCCTGCAGCAACAGAAATTTTGAATTATTATGTGAAATATAATTAATATGGACATTTTTGTATGGTTTGATACATTTTTTCATAAGCGAAAGCCTGCAGATCGGTTTGTGATGAAACCAATCAGTTTTTATATAGTCAGACCAAAGCAGTGGCTAGAAGCCTAATGCGACAACACTTGATCAGACTAAAGCAGCGGAAAGAAGCCTATAATGTGACAACACTAGATCAGAATAAAGATCAGATAGAAGCCTATAATGTGACAACACTAGATCAGACTAACGATCAGATAGAAGCCTATAATGTGACAACACTAGATCAGACTAAAGATCAGATAGAAGCCTATAATGTGACAACACTAGATCAGAATAAAGATCAGATAGAAGCCTATAATGTGACAACACTAGATCAGAATAAAGATCAGATAGAAGCCTATAATGTGACAACACTAGATCAGAATAAAGATCAGATAGAAGCCTATAATGTGACAACACTAGATCAGACTAAAGATCAGATAGAAGCCTATAATGTGACAACACTAGATCAGACTAAAGATCAGATAGAAGCCTATAATGTGACAACACTAGATCAGAATAAAGATCAGATAGAAGCCTATAATGTGACAACACTAGATCAGAATAAAGATCAGATAGAAGCCTATAATGTGACAACACTAGATCAGAATAAAGATCAGATAGAAGCCTATAATGTGACAACACTAGATCAGACTAAAGATCAGATAGAAGCCTATAATGTGACAACACTAGATCAGACTAAAGATCAGATAGAAGCCTACTGTAACAGGGCGGCAGGTAGCCTAGTGGTTAAGGAGGCAAGCCAGCACGCGGAGTGTTGCCAGTTTGAATCCTGGCTCCGAGGTGAAAAATCTGGTATGAAGTGAGCTGGCAACTGGAGGGACCGAAGTAGCCAATGGAACCCTAATGTGACAACCCTAGCCTGTCGTTGTGCAAGGCACTGAACCCCTACAACAACAGCTTCCCTGGTGCCCAGTGTGGCAGCCCAGTGTGGCAGCCCCCTGCACCTCTCCAAAAGGAGTGGAAGTCAAATTTCATTTGGTCCTGGAGTGAAATTGACCAGTAAAGTACTGTTAATCTTAACAACACTAGATCAGACCCGAGCAGGATAATACAGTTAGAAAGACAGTCAATGTCGAGGTCAATCTGGATTTTTTGTGCCAATCCGATCCACCATGGTTGAGTCCCGAATGGCACCCTAGTGCACTACTGATGACCACGGCCCATAGGGAATAGGGGGCCATTTAGGATCCGTCCTTTGTTACCATTCGTTTCAGCCATGTAATGGATAGACTCTTATGCAGTACCCATTTAAGATTCAAACCCCAAATATGTTGTGGTACTGATACACACACACACACACACAATGGATCTAGTTTGTATGGGCTTTACATTAGATTTGTGTGTGTGTGTGTGTGTGTGTGTGTGTGTGTGTGTGTGTGTGTTCTTCCCCCTAATTCGGATAGAAATGTTCAAACACAGAATGATCTTAGCTGTTCCATTGGATTTAAACATTTATCTCTCCCTCTCTCTCTTTCTTTCTCTCTCCCTCTCCTCCCTCTCTCTCCATCTTATTCTGGTCACATTGAGGACACACCACCATTCTTCTCTCTCTGTCATTGTATGGTATTTTGGAAAGCTTTTCCTCTAAAGCCTGTATTCAGTTTAAATGCCCAGTCCTTAATCCGAAGAACAACCAATTGCCAGACCTGCCACAAAAAATGCAGTAAATCTGACAGGCCTTTATACCTCCCTGTAGCTGATTGAAAATGACAGCAGAGGCTTTGGAAATCAAAGACAGAGCATCGCTGTTACACAGTATCTGTTGTAAAGTGGACGCCCTCCTCAAACAGAGACCTCTTGCCATTTAGACATCATTCCAAATAGCACCCTATTCCTTATGTAGTGCACTACTTTTGACCAACTATATAGGGAATAGGGTGCCATTTGGTACACAACACTTGTCTCTATTCAAATGAGATGGTGACTACGGGGTGAAACAGGATTTTGAGAAGTGAAACCCCCCCAAATTGAAGCCTCAGCTATTCAGCTGAGTTGAGTTGAGTTGCTGAGTTGTTGTTTTGGCCTTCCTCTCCACTGACTCACCTTTAGTGTTGCTTCTCCCCAGCGCTGCACCTGTCCAATTTCACACTACAGCACCCTTCACTCTTTCTCTGTTTGTCTGTCTCACCGCTCCCCCCTCCTTCTTCCCCGAACTGGCGTTCCCATGAGGTGTCCTCTTTCCTCAGCCTCATCCACCTGCGTTTCATCCCGCTCTCTCTTCCATCTCTCTCTCCCTCCCTCCCCAACTTTCCTCAACTCTTCTCAGGTCAACAGATGTGTCCTCTCAGGTGTCCCCCGGGATGTCCTCTCTCCTCAGCCACGTGTCTCATCTCTCCATACAAAAACCCCCTGTCTTCCTGCCTCCATCCTCCTCCATCTCACAGTCCTTGACAAGTATTGTCCACTCCCTCTCTGTCTCCAGCCTCTCCTCTCCCCTTGACATGTGTTGTCCACTTCCTCTCTGTCTCCAGCCTCTCCTCTCCCCTTGACAAGTGTTGTCCACTTCCTCTCTGTCTCCAGCCTCTCCTCTCCCCTTGACAAGTATTGTCCACTTCCTCTCTGTCTCCAGCCTCTCCTCTCCCCTTGACATGTGTTGTCCACTCCCTCTCTGTCTCCAGCCTCTCCTCTCCCCTTGACATGTGTTGTCCACTTCCTCTCTGTCTCCAGCCTCTCCTCTCCCCTTGACATGTGTTGTCCACTTCCTCTCTGTCTCCAGCCTCTCCTCTCCCCTTGACATGTGTCAGAGGAGGCAGGTAGTGTCAGGTGCTGCATGATGTCTGTCTAATTGAATTAGGCCCAACCGCACTGCCAAATTAGCCCTGTTTAATGATAGGCCATAATAGAAAGCGAGAGAGGTGTGCGTTTGTGTGTCTGTCTGTGTTGTTATGAGTGTGTGTGTGTGTGTGTGTGTGTGTGTGAGAGAGAGAGAGAGAGAGTATATGTGCACATGTATGTAGGCAGGTGTATGTGTGTGTGTGTGTGTGTGTGTATACGTGACTCTGTGTGTGTGTGTGTGTGTGTGTGTGTGTGTGTGTGTGTGTGTGTGTGTGTGTGTGTGTGTGTGTGTGTGTGTGTGTGTGTGTGTGTGTCAGTGGAGGCTGCTGAGTAGATGACGGCTCATCATAATGGCTGGAATGGAGCAAATGGAGTGGCATCAAACACCTGGAAACCATGTTTGATATCATTCCACTTATTCCGCTCCAGCCATTACCACGAGCCCGTCCTCCCCAATTAAGGTGCCACCAACCTCCTCCTGTGTGTGTGTGAGCCCATAAAAGGAGACCGTGAATGGGGGCAGTGAGTGGCAGCGAGGCGATGTGCGAGGTGATGATATCAAAGAGCCTTGTCCTGATTAAACCAGCCGCATTTATTCTTTCATGAGGAATGATACAGCCTTTTACCGTAGCAGTGATATACCCCAAACTCAATCAAACCTAATAAAGGGACACCTTTCACATGGAGGGAGACGTGTGGAGAGGGAGATTAGATACTATGAATGGAGGGGAATGGCTTCAGTGAAGTTTTCGGCAGTTGATAAAAAGGGACTTGCGCTAAAGAGAAACTAATGGCTTGTGTGGATTTCTGAAATGGCAACAATTAAATAAGATGGGGAGGATGTGTGGGTGTGTAGGTGTGCGGGTCCGTGGGTGTGTAGGTGTGCGGGTGCGCGGGTGCGTGGGTGTGCAGGTGTGTAGGTGTGTGGGTAAGCGGGTGTGCAGGTGCGTGGGTGTGCGGGTAAGCGGGTGTGTGGGTGCGTGGGTATGCAGGTGTGCGGGTAAGCGGGAGTGTGGGTGCGTGGGTGTGCAGGTGCGTGGGTGTGTAGGTGTGCGGGTGTGCAGGTGCGTGGGTGTGCGTGCGCCCACTTGTCTCTCTCTCATATGCTTCGTAAACAAGAGGTGTAGCCATAGTCATTTGATCAATACTATAGTAAAAAAAATGATCTTGAATTTACAATCTGTAGAAACTATGAGAATAGAAAGGTTCAGAACTTTTGTGAAACAGCACAGATGAAAAAATATTCTCAAGTAGAAATCTAAACTGGATGGTGGTTAGAGATAGATGGGAGGGGTTGAGGGGAGCTGAAGGATGGGACTGGATGGTGGTTAGAGATAGATGGGAGGCGTTGAGGGGAGCTGAAGGCTGGGACTGGATGGTGTTTAGAGATAGATGGGAGGGGTTGAGGGGAGCTGAAGGATGGGACTGGATGGTGGTTAGAGATAGATGGGAGGGCTTGAAGGGAGCTGAAGGCTGGGACTGGATGGTGGTTAGAGATAGATGGGAGGGGTTGAGGGGAGCTGAAGGCTGGGACTGGATGGTGGTTAGAGATAGATGGGAGGGCTTGAGGGGAGCTGAAGGCTGGGACTGGTGGTGTTTAGAGATAGATGGGAGGGCTTGAGGGTAGCTGAAGGATGGGACTGGATGGTGATTAGAGATAGATGGGAGTGGTTGAGGGGAGCTGAAGGATGGGACTGGATGGTGGTTAGAGATAGATGGGAGGGGTTGAGGGGAGCTGAAGGCTGGGACTGGATGGTGGTTAGAGATAGATGGGAGGGCTTGAGGGGAGCTGAAGGCTGGGACTGGTGGTGTTTAGAGATAGATGGGAGGGCTTGAGGGTAGCTGAAGGATGGGACTGGATGGTGATTAGAGATAGATGGGAGTGGTTGAGGGGAGCTGAAGGCTGGGACTGGATGGTGTTTAGAGATAGATGGGAGGCGTTGAGGGGAGCTGAAGGATGGGACTGGATGGTGGTTAGAGATAGATGGGAGGGGTTGAGGGGAGCTGAAGGATGGGACTGGATGGTGTTTAGAGATAGATGGGAGGGGTTGAGGGGAGCTGAAGGCTGGGACTGGATGGTGGTTAGAGATAGATGGGAGGGGTTGAGGGGAGCTGAAGGATGGGACTGGATGGTGTTTAGAGATAGATGGGAGGGGTTGAGGGGAGCTGAAGGCTGGGACTGGATGGTGGTTAGAGATAGATGGGAGGGGTTGAGGGGAGCTGAAGGATGGGACTGGATGGTGTTTAGAGATAGATGGGAGGGGTTGAGGGGAGCTGAAGGATGGGACTGGATGGTGTTTAGAGATAGATGGGAGGGGTTGAGGGGAGCTGAAGGATGGGACTGGATGGTGGTTAGAGATAGATGGGAGGGGTTGAGGGGAGCTGAAGGATGGGACTGGATGGTGGTTAGAGATAGATGGGAGGGTTGAGGGGAGCTGAAGGATGGGACTGGATGGTGTTTAGAGATAGATGGGAGGGGTTGAGGGGAGCTGAAGGATGGGACTGGATGGTGTTTAGAGATAGATGGGAGGGGTTGAGGGGAGCTGAAGGATGGGACTGGATGGTGTTTAGAGATAGATGGGAGGGGTTGAGGGGAGCTGAAGGATGGGACTGGATGGTGTTTAGAGATAGATGGGAGGGCTTGAGGGGAGCTGAAGGATGGGACTGGATGGTGTTTAGAGATAGATGGGAGGGGTTGAGGGGAGCTGAAGGATGGGACTGGATGGTGTTTAGAGATAGATGGGAGGGGTTGAGGGGAGCTGAAGGATGGGACTGGATGGTGTTTAGAGATAGATGGGAGGGGTTGAGGGGAGCTGAAGGATGGGACTGGATGGTGGTTAGAGATAGATGGGAGGGGTTGAGGGGAGCTGAAGGATGGGACTGGATGGTGTTTAGAGATAGATGGGAGGGGTTGAGGGGAGCTGAAGGATGGGACTGGATGGTGTTTAGAGATAGATGGGAGGGGTTGAGGGGAGCTGAAGGATGGGACTGGATGGTGTTTAGAGATAGATGGGAGGGGTTGAGGGGAGCTGAAGGATGGGACTGGATGGTGTTTAGAGATAGATGGGAGGGGTTGAGGGGAGCTGAAGGATGGGACTGGATGGTGTTTAGAGATAGATGGGAGGGGTTGAGGGGAGCTGAAGGCTGGGACTGGATGGTGTTTAGAGATAGATGGGAGGGGTTGAGGGGAGCTGAAGGATGGGACTGGATGGTGGTTAGAGATAGATGGGAGGGGTTGAGGGGAGCTGAAGGATGGGACTGGATGGTGTTTAGAGATAGATGGGAGGGGTTGAGGGGAGCTGAAGGCTGGGACTGGATGGTGTTTAGAGATAGATGGGAGGGGTTGAGGGTAGCTGAAGGATGGGACTGGATGGTGGTTAGAGATAGATGGGAGGGGTTGAGGGGAGCTGAAGGCTGGGACTGGATGGTGTTTAGAGATAGATGGGAGGGGTTGAGGGGAGCTGAAGGATGGGACTGGATGGTGTTTAGAGATAGATGGGAGGGGTTGAGGGGAGCTGAAGGATGGGACTGGATGGTGTTTAGAGATAGATGGGAGGGGTTGAGGGGAGCTGAAGGATGGGACTGGATGGTGTTTAGAGATAGATGGGAGGGGTTGAGGGGAGCTGAAGGATGGGACTGGATGGTGGTTAGAGATAGATGGGAGGGGTTGAGGGTAGCTGAAGGATGGGACTGGATGGTGGTTAGAGATAGATGGGAGGGGTTGAGGGGAGCTGAAGGATGGGACTGGATGGTGGTTAGAGATAGATGGGAGGGGTTGAGGGGAGCTGAAGGCTGGGACTGGATGGTGTTTAGAGATAGATGGGAGGAGTTGAGGGGAGCTGAAGGATGGGACTGGATGGTGTTTAGAGATAGATGGGAGGGGTTGAGGGGAGCTGAAGGATGGGACTGGATGGTGGTTAGAGATAGATGGGAGGGGTTGAGGGGAGCTGAAGGATGGGACTGGATGGTGTTTAGAGATAGATGGGAGGGGTTGAGGGGAGCTGAAGGATGGGACTGGATGGTGGTTAGAGATAGATGGGAGGGGTTGAGGGGAGCTGAAGGATTGGACTGGATGGTGGTCAGAGATAGATGGGAGGAGTTGAGGGGAGCTGAAGGATGGGACTGGATGGTGTTTAGAGATAGATGGGAGGGGTTGAGGGGAGCTGAAGGATGGGACTGGATGGTGGTTAGAGATAGATGGGAGGGGTTGAGGGGAGCTGAAGGATGGGACTGGATGGTGGTTAGAGATAGATGGGAGGGGTTGAGGGGAGCTGAAGGATGGGACTGGATGGTGGTTAGAGATAGATGGGAGGGGTTGAGGGGAGCTGAAGGATGGGACTGGATGGTGGTTAGAGATAGATGGGAGGGGTTGAGGGGAGCTGAAGGATGGGACTGGATGGTGGTTAGAGATAGATGGGAGGGGTTGAGGGGAGCTGAAGGATGGGACTGGATGGTGGTTAGAGATAGATGGGAGGGGTTGAGGGGAGCTGAAGGATGGGACTGGATGGTGGTTAGAGATAGATGGGAGGGGTTGAGGGGAGCTGAAGGATGGGACTGGTGGTGTTTAGAGATAGATGGGAGGCGTTGAGGGGAGCTGAAGGATGGGACTGGATGGTGGTTAGAGATAGATGGGAGGGGTTGAGGGGAGCTGAAGGATGGGACTGGATGGTGGTTAGAGATAGATGGGAGGGGTTGAGGGGAGCTGAAGGATGGGACTGGATGGTGTTTAGAGATAGATGGGAGGGGTTGAGGGGAGCTGAAGGATGGGACTGGATGGTGTTTAGAGATAGATGGGAGGGGTTGAGGGGAGCTGAAGGATGGGACTGGATGGTGTTTAGAGATAGATGGGAGGGGTTGAGGGGAGCTGAAGGATGGGACTGGATGGTGTTTAGAGATAGATGGGAGGGGTTGAGGGGAGCTGAAGGATGGGACTGGATGGTGTTTAGAGATAGATGGGAGGGGTTGAGGGGAGCTGAAGGCTGGGACTGGATGGTGTTTAGAGATAGATGGGAGGGGTTGAGGGGAGCTGAAGGCTGGGACTGGATGGTGTTTAGAGATAGATGGGAGGGGTTGAGGGTAGCTGAAGGATGGGACTGGATGGTGGTTAGAGATAGATGGGAGGGGTTGAGGGGAGCTGAAGGCTGGGACTGGATGGTGTTTAGAGATAGATGGGAGGGGTTGAGGGGAGCTGAAGGATGGGACTGGATGGTGTTTAGAGATAGATGGGAGGGGTTGAGGGGAGCTGAAGGATGGGACTGGATGGTGTTTAGAGATAGATGGGAGGGGTTGAGGGGAGCTGAAGGATGGGACTGGATGGTGTTTAGAGATAGATGGGAGGGGTTGAGGGGAGCTGAAGGATGGGACTGGATGGTGGTTAGAGATAGATGGGAGGGGTTGAGGGTAGCTGAAGGATGGGACTGGATGGTGGTTAGAGATAGATGGGAGGGGTTGAGGGGAGCTGAAGGATGGGACTGGATGGTGGTTAGAGATAGATGGGAGGGGTTGAGGGGAGCTGAAGGCTGGGACTGGATGGTGTTTAGAGATAGATGGGAGGAGTTGAGGGGAGCTGAAGGATGGGACTGGATGGTGTTTAGAGATAGATGGGAGGGGTTGAGGGGAGCTGAAGGATGGGACTGGATGGTGGTTAGAGATAGATGGGAGGGGTTGAGGGGAGCTGAAGGATGGGACTGGATGGTGTTTAGAGATAGATGGGAGGGGTTGAGGGGAGCTGAAGGATGGGACTGGATGGTGGTTAGAGATAGATGGGAGGGGTTGAGGGGAGCTGAAGGATTGGACTGGATGGTGGTCAGAGATAGATGGGAGGAGTTGAGGGGAGCTGAAGGATGGGACTGGATGGTGTTTAGAGATAGATGGGAGGGGTTGAGGGGAGCTGAAGGATGGGACTGGATGGTGGTTAGAGATAGATGGGAGGGGTTGAGGGGAGCTGAAGGATGGGACTGGATGGTGGTTAGAGATAGATGGGAGGGGTTGAGGGGAGCTGAAGGATGGGACTGGATGGTGGTTAGAGATAGATGGGAGGGGTTGAGGGGAGCTGAAGGATGGGACTGGATGGTGGTTAGAGATAGATGGGAGGGGTTGAGGGGAGCTGAAGGATGGGACTGGATGGTGGTTAGAGATAGATGGGAGGGGTTGAGGGGAGCTGAAGGATGGGACTGGATGGTGGTTAGAGATAGATGGGAGGGGTTGAGGGGAGCTGAAGGATGGGACTGGATGGTGGTTAGAGATAGATGGGAGGGGTTGAGGGGAGCTGAAGGATGGGACTGGTGGTGTTTAGAGATAGATGGGAGGCGTTGAGGGGAGCTGAAGGATGGGACTGGATGGTGGTTAGAGATAGATGGGAGGGGTTGAGGGGAGCTGAAGGATGGGACTGGATGGTGGTTAGAGATAGATGGGAGGGGTTGAGGGGAGCTGAAGGATGGGACTGGATGGTGGTTAGAGATAGATGGGAGGGGGTTGAGGGGAGCTGAAGGATGGGACTGGATGGTGGTTAGAGATAGATGGGAGGGGTTGAGGGGAGCTGAAGGATGGGACTGGATGGTGGTTAGAGATAGATGGGAGGGGTTGAGGGGAGCTGAAGGATGGGACTGGATGGTGGTCAGAGATAGATGGGAGGGGTTGAGGGGAGCAGAAGGATGGGACTGGATGGTGTTTAGAGATAGATGGGAGGGGTTGAGGGGAGCAGAAGGATGGGACTGGATGGTGGTTAGAGATAGATGGGAGGGGTTGAGGGGAGCTGAAGGCTGGGACTGGATGGTGGTTAGAGATAGATGGGAGGGGTTGAGGGGAGCTGAAGGATGGGACTGGATGGTGTTTAGAGATAGATGGGAGGGGTTGAGGGGAGCTGAAGGATGGGACTGGATGGTGTTTAGAGATAGATGGGAGGGGTTGAGGGGAGCTGAAGGATGGGACTGGATGGTGTTTAGAGATAGATGGGAGGGGTTGAGGGGAGCTGAAGGATGGGACTGGATGGTGTTTAGAGATAGATGGGAGGGGTTGAGGGGAGCTGAAGGATGGGACTGGATGGTGGTTAGAGATAGATGGGAGGGGTTGAGGGGAGCTGAAGGATGGGACTGGATGGTGGTTAGAGATAGATGGGAGGGGTTGAGGGGAGCTGAAGGATGGGACTGGTGGTGTTTAGAGATAGATGGGAGGGGTTGAGGGGAGCTGAAGGATGGGACAAAAAAATATAAAAAGAAACTAGTGTAAAATGTATCTGAACAAAAACATGAACGCAACATGCAGAATTTCAAAGATATTACTGAGTTACTGTTCATATATGGAAATCAGTCAATAAAAGGCCCTAATTTATTGATTTCACATGACTGGGCAGGGACGCAGCCATAGGTGGCCCCGGGAGGGCATAGGCCCACCCACTGTGGAGCCAGGCCCAGCCAATCAGAATTTGTTTTTCCCCACAAAATGCCTTTATTACAGACAGAAATACTCCTCCGTTTCATCAGTTGGCTGGTCTCACGCGATCCCGCAGGTGAAGAAGCCGGATGTGGAGGTCCTGGGCTAGCGTGGTTACATGTGATCTCTGTTGGACGTACTGCCAAATTCTCTAAAATGACATTGGAGCATGTGTATGGTAGAGAAATGAACATGGCAACAGCTCTGGTGGAAATTCCTGCAGTCAGCATGCCAATTGCATGCCCCCTCAAATCTTGAGACATCTGTGGCATTGTGTTATGTGACAAAACTGCACATTTTAGAGTGGTCTTTTATTGTCCCCATCTGTGTAATGATCATGCTGTTTAATCAGCTTCTTGATATGCCACACCAGTCAGGTGGATGGATTATCTTGGCAAAGGAGAAATGCTCACTAACAGGGATGTAAAATAATTTGTGGTCCAAATTGTAGAGAAATAAGCTTTTTGTGCGTATGGAACATTTCAGTTTTCATGAAACGTGTGTTAATATTATATTTTTGTTCAGTATGTATGTGTTGGTGTGTCAGTGTAAGTATGTGAGTGTGTAGGTAGAGTCCAGTGTGTGTGTGCGTGTGTGTGTGTGTGTGTGTGTGTGTGTGTGTGTGTGTGTGTGTGTCAGTGTAAGTGTGTAGGTAGAGTCCTGTGTGTGTGTGTGTGTGTGTGTGTGTGTGTGTGTGTGTGTGTGTGTGTGTGTGTGTGTGTCAGTGTAAGTATGTGTGAGTGTGTAGGTAGAGTCCAGTGTGTGTGTGTGTGTGTGTGTGTGTGTGTGTCAGTGTAAGTATGTGTGAGTGTGTAGGTAGAGTCCAGTGTGTGTGTGTGTGTGTGTGTGTGTGTGTGTCAGTGTAAGTATGTGTGAGTGTGTGAGTAGAGTCCAGTGTATGTGTATAGAGTCAGTGCAAGTGAGTTAGTTAAAAAAGGGTCAATGCAGGTAGTCCAGATAGACATTTGATTAACTATTTAGCAGCCGTGTTGCTCAGTCTTATGGCTTGGATAGAAGCTTTTGGGGTCCTGTTGGTTCCAGACTTTATGCACTGGTGTCGCTTGCCATGCGATTTCCAGGGCCTTCCTCTGACACCACCTGGTATAGAGGCCACGGGTGGCAGGGAGATCAGCCCCAGTGATGCAGCCAGTCAAGATGCAGCTGTATAACTTTTTGAGGATCTGAGAGCCACATCTTTTCAGACTCCTGAGGGGAAAGATGTGTTGTCGTGCCTTCTTCACGACTGTGTTGGTGTGTGTGGACCATGTTATTCCTTAGTGATGTAGACACTAAGGAACTTGAAGCTCTCAACCTGATCCACTACAGGCCCGTGGATGGGGGCGTGCTCGGATCTCTGTATCCTATAGTCCACCATCAGCTCCTCTGTCTTGCTGACATTGAGGGAGAGGTTGTTGTCCTGGTACCACACTGCCAGGTCTCTGACCTCCTCCCTATAGGCTGTCTCATCAGCTCCTCTGTCTTACTGACATTGAGGGAGAGGTTGTTGTCCTGGTACCACACTGCCAGGTCTCTGACCTCCTCCCTATAGGCTGTCTCATCAGCTCCTCTGTCTTGCTGACATTGAGGGAGAGGTTGTTGTCCTGGTACCACACTGCCAGGTCTCTGACCTCCTCCCTATAGGCTGTCTCATCATCGTTGGTTGTCAGGCCTACCACCGTTTTGTTGTCAGGAAACTTAATGACGGTGTTGGAGTCGTGCGCAGCCACACAGTCATGGGTGAACAGGAAATACAGAGTGTCTGGAATGATGGTGTTGATGTGAGCCATTACCAACCTTTCAAAGCACTTCATGGCTATAGGTGTTAGTGATACTGGATAGTTACCTTGGCGTTCTTCGGCACATGGACTATGGTGGTCTGCTTGAAACAGGTTGGTATTACAGACTTGGACAGGGAAATGTTGAAAAGACACTTGCCAGTTGGTCAGCGCATGCTCGCAGTACACTTCCTGGTAATCCATCTGGCCCTGTTGACTTGTTTAAAGGTCTTGCTCACATCGGCTGAGGAGAGCATGATCACACAGTCTTCCAGAACAGCTGGTGCTCTCATGCATGTTTCAGTGTTATTTGCCTCGACGCGAGCAAAAAAGTAGTTTAGCTCGTCTGGTAGGCTCGTGTCACTCGGCAGCTCTCGGCTGTGCTTCCCTTTGTAGTCTATAATGGTTTGCAAGACCTGTCACGTCTGTGATAGTTTGCAAACCCTGCCACATCCTAGACCGTCATTGTAAATAAGAATTTGTTCCTAACTGACTTGCCTAGTTAAATAAAGGTTAAATAAAATAAAATTTAAAAATCTGTCGCGTGTGAGTGCCGGCATAGTAGGATTCAGTCTTTGTCCTGTATTGACACTTTGCCAGTTTGATGACTTGTCGGAGGTCGTAGCAGGATTTATTATGAGCGTCCGGATTAGTGCGGATGTTGCCTGTAATCCATGGCTCAATCAAGTTGTAGAAACATCTCAAGGATAATCAATGGAAACATGATCCACCTGAGCTCAATTTCGAGCCTCCTAGCAAATGGTCTGAATTCTTATGGAAATGCTTTGTCATTATGGGGTATTGTGTCTAGATTGAGATTTTAATTTTTAAAATACATTTTAGAATAAGGCTGTAACGTATCAAAATGTGGAACAGGTGAAGGGGTCTGAACACTTTCCCAGTTGGTTCCCCGTTGGTTTTGGTATTGTAACCTGCGTGTCATGAACGTGTCTGGTAGGGAAAGACAAATTCATCCGGTTTGTTCATCATGTAATGCTGTGAGATGTGGACTCAGAACCCACAGCAGTGAAATCCTCTGGGTCATTTAACATGGGATAAAGTCAACCAAATAAATGTATTACAAAACATAACAACTATTACTCTTATGTTACACTACTTTGATATCTGTGTATATCTATGAATAATATAATGGGTATTATAATACTGTAACACACACACGTACAGGCACACACACACACAAACACACACCCAAGCACACACACACACATGCACATAGACACGTGTGTGACCCTAACCTGGTTAAAAAGGGAAACAGGGACCACCAATCATGTGAAATCAGTTTTCAGTATCAGTCTAGCAGTGCTGACATTACTCATTAGGAGTGAACCTGTAGGTAGCTGTGTGTCTATGTGTGTGTCTGTGTGTGTCTGTGTGTGTGTCTGTGTGTGTGTCTGTGTGTGTGTCTGTGTGTGTGTGTGTGTCTGTGTGTGTCTGGGAGAGAGAGGGAGACTGTCGGGGGTTTAACTCAGTGGGAGGGTGAGAGGAGGGGAGATGAGAAGGAAAACAGAGCGTTTGGAGAAAGAGGGAGGGAAACATGGTGATAATATACACTGTTGAATGTCAGGGGAGCAACCACAGAAGAGAGGGAGTGGAGAAGAGAGAGGGAGGGAGGTGAAAGAGGTGGATAATGCCGTTGTAATACACTGTCGGGTCTGGTATAAATGGCTCAAAGGTGGAGGGAAAGGATGAACAGAGGAGGATGGTGAATGGGAGGGAGGGGGTAGGATGAACAGAAGGGATGAAAAGAGGAGGATGGTGAATGGGAGGGAGGGGGTAGGATGAACAGAAGGGATGAAAAGAGGAGGATGGTGAATGGGAGGGAGGGGGTAGGATGAACAGAAGGGATGAAAAGAGGAGGATGGTGAATGGGAGGGAGGGGGTAGGATGAACAGAAGGGATGAAAAGAGGAGGATGGTGAATGGGAGGGAGGGGGTAGGATGAACAGAAGGGATGAAAAGAGGAGGATGGTGAATGGGAGGGAGGGGGTAGGATGAACAGAAGGGATGAAAAGAGGAGGATGGTGAATGGGAGGGAGGGGTAGGATGAACAGAAAGCATGAACAGAGGAGGATGGTGAATTGGAGGGAGGGGGTAGGATGAAGAAAGCAGAATTAGAGGTCTATTGAAACATCTAGTCAATAGATGGTCTAAACAATGTATGGGAGACAGGGAGAGACAGGGGGGAGAGAGAGGGAGACAGGGAGGGAGAGAGAGAGGGGGAGAGAGAGAGAGAGAGGGGGGGGGGGGAGAGAGAGACAGGGAGAGAGAGAGACAGGGAGAGAGAGAGAGACAGAGAGACGGAGACAAGGAGAGAGAGAGGGGGGAGAGAGAGGGGGGGAGAGACAGGGAGGGAGGGAGGGAGAGAGAGAGAGGGGGAGAGAGGGAGGGGAGAGAGAGAGACAGAGAGACAGGGATAGACAGAAACAGGGAGGGAGAGAGAGAGGGGGAGAGAGAGAGAGGGGGAGAGAGACAGGGAGAGAGAGAGACAGGGATGGAGAGGGGAGAGAAAGAGAGGGGGGAGAGAGAGGGGAGGGAGAGAGAAAGAGAGGGGGGAGAGAGAGGGGAGGGAGAGAGAGAGACAGGGAGAGAGAGAGAGAGACAGGGAGAGAAAGGGGGAGAGAGGGGGGAGACAGAGAAGGAGAGAGCAACAGAGAGGGAAAGAGAGGGGGAGAGGGCGAGAGAGAGAAGGGGGAGAGAGAAGATAACCCTTAGTTAACTCTGCACACTCTTGAGGTTACAGACTCCATAGCAGCCAATGAATCTAGTGAACCCAAGTCTAAATGAATACCCTCACTGTACATTCCCAGAGACCACTCTCTGTCTCTCTACTCTATCTTTATGAGATTAGAGAATACCTCCGAAGACAATTAGGAGTTAATTCAGTTAGCAACGTCACATGTTTCACAAAGCTTATATCCCATGGTTATGAATCTGTCAGTATTATTCAAGGAACAGCTCAATCTTTTGTGGGGGAACATTGATAACTGATGATTCCCTGATATATGGTATGGACTCATACTACATTCATGAAACCAGAGCGATTTCAACCCAGGGTTCTCGTTCACCAACCCAACACCATCAGACCTAGATGACCTCATCATGACCTGAGTCTCAGGCAGCATGATCCCAAACCTCATCTGCTACATTTACATATGATTGATACACTATGTGTCCTGTATGGCCAAGGTTATAACAACCACCTGACCTGTGATGAACCTGTCCCGGTGATGTTGGTGGAGTAGATAGAGCAGCATGACAGTTGAAGGATAGTACTTGTCGTTGACACATCACTGCACACAGACACATAGCCAAGTCAACATTGACACCCTTAAAAATGACCATGTCAGTCTGTAGACATGTAATACATATTTTGTGTGTGTGTGTGTGTGTGTGAGCACTTTCCATTCTGAAAAAAGTAAAACCTCCTATAACAATTTAACTGGTCTACTCTGTACATAGTGTTGAACATCAGTTTTCCTCATGTCCCATGCAGGCTTCCATAACGCTGTCATAACGCTGTCATATTGCTGTCATAATGCTGTTATAATGCTGTCATATTGCCATCATAATGCTGTCATAACACTGTCGTAATGTTGTCATAACGCTGTCATAAAGCTGTCATAATGTTGTCATAACACTGTCATAATGTTGTCATAACGCTGTCATAAAGCTGTCATAACACTGTCATAATGTTGTCATAACACTGTCATAATGCTGTAATAATGTTGTCATAACGCTGTCATGTTGTCATAACGTTGTCATAAAGCTGTCATAACACTGTCATAATGTTGTCATAACACTGTCATAATGCTGTAATAATGTTGTCATAACACTGTCATAATGTTGTCATAACGCTGTCATAAAGCTGTCATAATGTTGTCATAATACTGTCATAATGTTGGCATAACGTTGTCATAAAGCTGTCATAACACTGTCATAATGTTGTCATAACACTGTCATAATGCTGTAATAATGTTGTCATAACGCTGTCATAATGTTGTCATAACGTTGTCATAAAGCTGTCATAACACTGTCATAATGTTGTCATAACACTGTCATAATGCTTTAATAATGTTGTCATAACGTTGTCATAAAGCTGTCATAACACTGTCATAATGTTGTCATAACACTGTCATAACGCTGTCATAATGTTGTTATAACGTTGTCATAAAGCTGTCATAACGCTGTCATAATGTTGTCATAACGCTGTCATAAAGCTGTCATAATGTTGTCATAACGCTGTCATAATGTTGTCATAACGTTGTCATAAAGCTGTCATAACACTGTCATAATGTTGTCATAACGCTGTCATAATGTTGTCATAACGCTGTCATAATGTTGTCATAACGCTGTCATAATGTTGTCATAAAGCTGTCATAACACTGTCATAATGTTGTCATAACGCTGTCATAATGTTGTCATAACGTTGTCATAAAGCTGTCATAAAGCTGTCATAACACTGTCATAATGTTGTCATAAAGCTGTCATAATGTTGTCATAACGCTGTCATAATGTTGTCATAACACTGTCATAATGTTGTCATAACGCTGTCATAAAGCTGTCATAATGTTGTCATAACGCTGTCATAATGTTGTCATAACACTGTCATAATGTTGTCATAACATTGTCATAAAGCTGTCATAATGCTGATCTGTGGGGATGGCCATCTGTTGGTGCTTGTACACAGTAGCTCATACTATAGGAGATGCAGGAAGTGACAGGTATATTTTGAATCTGTCTGCTGATAGTTACTCATGTCTCACTTGGAAAAGAGATCCCATTCTCTATTTCATAACCTGTCTAAATAAAGGATGAATAAAACTACAAGTAGTATTCACAAGCGAGGAAAGCAGTATAAAGTATGTATTTACAAATGAGCAGAAGAGATATAAAGTAATATAAACAGATACTTCAGTATTGATTAGATCCCCAAGGCAGCAGCTACTCTTCCTGGGGTCCAAACAGGGTTAAAACCATTACATCACAACTAAACACAACATCAGCCTACATCATCAATAAAACAATACATCATACAATACATTATTATGTCATTAATCTAATATTACACATTTACAATATAAAATCCGCAATACCACAATACCATAACATTACAGTGTGTGTGTGTGTGTCTCTTCACATTCCGCGTTGTCCAATAAGGTGCAGTTCATCCCTGTGCATCCCTTTGGCGCGGTTGGTAGAGCATGGTGTTTGCAACGCCAGGGTTGTGAGTTCAATTCCCACGGGGGGCCAGTCAAAAAAATAATAATTATGAAATGTATGCATTCACTACTGTAAGTCACTCTGGATAAGAGTGTCTGCTAAATGACTAAAATGTAAATGTAATGTATTCATGGCTCGATGTAGTACTGTGCCTTTCCCAGAGTCAGATCTGGACTTGGAGACTGTGAAGAGACCCCTGGTGGCATGTCTTGTGGGGAATGCATGGGTGTCTGAGCTGTGTGCTAGCTGTTTGAACAGACAGTTCGGTGCTTTGAACAGGTCAATACCTCTCATAAAGACCAGTAGTGAGAGATTGATGTACACATTATTGATGTTAGTCCTACATGTACATTTAAGGGCCAGCCGTGCTGCTCTGTTCTGGGCCATCTGGAATTTGCCTATGTTCTACTTTGCAGCACTTGACCATATAACTGGACAGCAGTCCAGGTGCGATAAAACGAAAGCCTGCAGGACTGGTTTAGTTGATAGTGATGTCAAGAAATCAGAGCGGTGCTTAATCACAGACAGACCTCTCCCCGTCTTAGATACCTTTGCGTCTGCATGTTTGACCATGTCATTTTAATATCCAGGGTTATACCCATTTTCAAGTTGAGGATGTCATTGTGACAGCAAAAAAATCTATAATTTCTGTGCAGGTGGACCAATAAAGATGTTCTCTAGTGAAGGTATGTACAGAGATATGAAGTATGTCACTATTAGGAGGTGTTTGAGGCAGCGATGGGTGACCTGGTAAGTAGGCACTTAGAATGCTGATCGTTTATAAAGTCTTGTTCATTCCACGATGTTGCCTACTACATCTTGTTGTGTTACATGTTTCATAATGTTTCACCCCTAAAGCACTGGGATTTTACAGTTCTTCACACCTGATAGAATGCTGTAGTGAGAGAAATACAAAGAGAGGGTTAGAAAGAAAAAGAGAGATGGAGAGAGAGAGAGGTAGAGAGTGAAAGAGACACAGAGCGCGAGAGAGAGAGAGAGAGAGAGAGACAGAGAAGGAGAGAGAGACAGAGAGGAGAGAGAGAGAGAGGAAAAGAGAGACGGAGAGGTAGAGAGTGAAAGAGACACAGAGCGAGAGAGAGAGAGAGAGACAGAGAAGGAGAGAGAGACAGAGAGGAGAGAGAGAGAGAAAAAGAGAGACGGAGAGAGAGGTAGAGAGTGAAAGAGAGAGCGAGAGAGAGACAGAGAGAAGGAGAGAGAGATGAACGGTTGTGCAGTCTTCCATATAAACTCTCTCATATTAATATCTCATTATGTACTATTTGATAGCTGAACGTTGATGATGCGCATATTGTCATTCCAGATTGTAATGAGCTGCAGAAGTTTTCAGCTTCACATTTTATGTTCAGCTTAATGGAGAGAAATTTGACTTGGCTCTGCCAGATTGCATTGGGATTGACCGACCTGACTTCTATGGCCCATAAAATATTGTTTAAACCTTAAATTAACATTATATGAATGTTGTAAGAGTTTTAGGAGTTGAAATAATGATCCCATTTAGATGCTTTGCAAGGGGCTGCGGCTTGATATGGGGAGTTAACTTTGGCTGTTTGAAATGAAGGGCCCATATGCAGAGTACATGGATGGACAGAAGAGAAGACATTGAAAGCACTTCATATTGCTGTGTGTGTGTGTGTGTGTGTGTGTGTGTGTGTGTGTGTGTGTGTGTGTGTGTGTGTGTGTGTGTGTGTGTGTGTGTGTGTGTGTGTGTGTGTGTGAAAGAGAACCAATGAGTGAAGGATGAGGAAACATGGTAACTCGTCAGAGAGACAGATGGATGGAGAGATGGAGAGAGGGAGTGGGGTGTGTGTGTGCAGTCTGCTCCGCTGGGTTCTACTAAATGACCATCCTTAAATGTTTATTGATGTGTGTGCGTGCGTGCGTGCGCCTGCCTGCGTGTAGATAAACACCTCAGTCTAACCAGCGAGTCTCATGGGCCATTAAACCGCAGGCATGGTCCACAGACCGCTAATGAGCCTCACTGTCACATCAAAACACAGCAAACCAGGCTAACGCTATGCTAACGTTAGCGTCAGCTGCCAGACAGGCAGGCCGTAACGGGGAGGCAATGACTGTCTTTCCAAACATCTCATGGGACAGATTTTGGACCTGAATGTCAGTAGAAATTGCTAATTGGCCAGTGCCCAAAATCCTTAAATTCCATCCCTGGATCAAGGGTTCAAAGTTCATTGATTGGTCATACAGGGCTGAATCCGTTTACGGGAGATCAGAAACTGTGGTTCGTTCTTTTGCCTTCAAGCTAACCGAGCCACAGACCTAGCTTAACAGCACTTCATTAACTTAGGATTGCTATGGCATTTAGCATTTTCCGCTCATGGTTGTCATAACAGATGTAGTCTTACAGTATGAGTCTTAGCATTGTCTTTAAGCTGATTATCTAAACAATAACCACACATGGAAGATTCAGCGTTGTTCTTCTACAAGCCCATACAAGCCTTAAGGCAAAGTGTATGTTGACCGTAAAACGCTCGTAAAATGTACATAACAGGAACAAATAAACAGAATGTAGACAGAAGACCATTTTGTTGGCAGTCTATACACACACACACACACAGACACACAGACACACATGCGGTTATGGTGGTTTATAGGCTTTATGCCTACGGTGTTTAGGTTGGGGTTCAGATTGTAATGAATCATAAATATGCAGATGATGACTCCATCTCTGGTGCTTTCCTCTTGAATTATTCAACATGCAGACAAACTGTGTTTGATTGTGTGTGCGCGCGCGCGTGTGTGTGTGCGTGTGTGTGTTTGGGGGATAAGCGTACACTAAGGATCTAGATATACCTCTTCAATCTCCAATCTTTCTCACTCCAACTGTGAACTGAAATAACTCAGGCTGAAGTTAGGAGGAAGACGGAGAACTTTTCCCCTTTATTTTCTCACTCACTATTTCTCTCTTTGGTATTTCCCTTCCATTTCTGTCTCTTTTCCATAGCGCATTTTTCTGCCTCCACTCTTCCTCCCACCGCCTCTCCAACTCAGTATAGATGATCTATGGGGGACCAGTGAAGGTGGCACTGTAGCTCTCTAGGACCAGGTGTGCTGACCATTGATCTATACATTCTATAGTGTAGCTGACTCATAAAGGACCATGGCATTAGGTAGGGGGTTGTGCATCATCCATGTCACACGTGGCTCAGGACATACAAAGTCATCATGGGACATTCTTGGCTGCATAAGTGACACACTTTGAACTCTAGCTGTCCAGGACCAAGACTGGGGACCATTGATGTGTAGTATATAATATATAGAGATGAGTTATGATGGACTCAGAGGTCCAGACTGACTAGATGGAATGTATAGGTGTAAAGCAGGGCTCTCCAACCCTCTTCCTGGAGAGATACCCTCCTGTAGGTTTTCACTCCAACCCTGTTCCTGGAGAGATACCATCCTGTAGGTTTTCAGGTATTTCTCCAGGAAGAGGTTAGGGGTGAAAACCTACAGGAGGGTATCTCTCCAGTAGTTCTCCAGGAACAGGGTTGGAGTGAAAACCTACAGGAGGGTATCTCTCCAGGAACAGGGTTGGAGTGAAAACCTACAGGAGGGTGTCTCTCCAGGAACAGGGTTGGAGTGAAAACCTACAGGAGGGTATCTCTCCAGTAGTTCTCCAGGAACAGGGTTGGAGTGAAAACCTACAGGAGGGTGTCTCTCCAGGAAAAGGGTTGGAGTGAAAACATACAGGAGGGTAGCTCTCCAGTAGTTCTCCAGGAACAGGGTTGGAGTGAAAGCCTACAGGAGGGTATCTCTCCAGGAGGGTATCTCTCCAGTAGTTATCCAGGAACAGGGTAGAACCCTCTCCACAGTGGGTTCTACATGGATCTTAAAAGGGTTCTATCTGGAACCAAAAAGGGTTATCTTATGGGGACAGTCGAAGAACCCTTTTGGAACCCTTTTTTGTAGGAACATACAGGACGGTAGCTTTCCAGGAACAGGGTTGGAGAGCTCTGTTTAGTGTATACAGTGTATTCTGAAAGGATTCAGACCCCTTCCCTTTTTCCACATTTTGTTATGTTACAGCCTTATTCTAAAATAGATTAAATACATTTTTTCCTCATCAATTGACAAACAATACCCCATAATGACAAAGCAAAAAAAAACATTTAAAAAAAATGTTTGCAAATGTATTAAAAATTCAAAACAGAAATACCTTATTTACATAAGTATTCAGACCCTTTGCTTTGAGACTCGAAATTGAGCTCAGGTTCATCCTGTTTCCATTGATCATCCTTGAGATGTTTCTACAACTTGATTGTAGTCCACCTGTTCACCCACAACTGCGTGGCCAAGCATCACGACACGACAGTGCTGTAGGCCTGATCACCGACAGCGATGAGTCAGACTACAGGGAGGAGGTCAGAGACTTAGCAGGGTGGTGCCAGAACAACAACCTCTCCCTCAATGTCAGCAAGACAGAGGAGCTGATGAGACAGCCTATAGGGAGGAGGTCAGAGACCTGGCAGTGTGGTACCAGGACAACAACCTCTCCCTCAATGTCAGTAAGACCAATGAGCTGATTGTGAACTATAGGAGAAAGAGGGGAGAGCACGACCCCATCCACATCGATGGGGCTGTTGTGGAGTGGGTCGAGAGTTTTAAGTTCCTTGGCATCCACATCACTAAGGACTTAACATGGTACACACACCACCGCATAGTCGTGAAGAGGGCACGGCAGCGCCTCTTCCCCCTCAGCAGGCTGAAAAGATTTGGCATGGACCATCGGATCCTCAAACAGCTGCACCATCGAGAGCATCTTGACTGGCTGCATCACCGCTTGGTATGGCTAGCTCCCTGCCATCCAAGACCTCTATACTAGGCAGTGTCACAGGAAGGCCCGAAAAATTGCCAAAGACTCCAGTCACCCAAGCCATAGACTGTTCACTCCGTTACCATCCGGCAAACAGTAAGAGAGCATTGGCTCTAGGACTAACTGGCTCCGAGACAGCCTCTTCCTCCAAGCCATATGACTGCTAAATAGCCAGATAGCTAAATAGTCAATTAATGGTAGCCAAACCATCTGCACTGACTCTATCTTGCATTGACCCTACGCACACTCACTAGACTATAAATACACACCATATACACACTCACTCAAACACACTACATTGACACTAAAAACACCAATTTTCAAATACACTACATACGCACACACACACACACACACACACACACACACACACACACACACACATAACACACACACACATTCCGACACAACACAAACACACATGCATATACATTACACACACACACACAATCACACCAGATCTTACCCATTCACTCTCTAAATGGCACACATACACAATCCATGTCTCAATTGTCTTAAGGCTTAAAAATCCTTCTTTAACTAGTCTCCTTCCCTTCATCTTCACTGATTGAAGTGGATTTAACAAGTGACATCAATAAGGGATCATATTGTAGATTTCACCTGGATTCACCTGGTCAGTCTATGTTATGGAAAGAGCATGTTCCTAATATTTTGTACATTCAGTGTATAATAATAATAATAATACTAATTACAATAATAATAATAATCATTCTTATTGTGTCCCTATCAGGACATTTGCCTTGCATCTCAACAAACCATACCTCCTGGGATGGTGTTTCACAGCCACATGAGCACACAACCCTGACTGTCCCTAAGTCCGCTGTCATGTGACTGACTGCATGTCCTTTATGTGTCAGGTGATTTGTGATGTATGTGCAATCACATGTCATCATGCTCGATAGCCCTCAAACTCAACTCTGGACCTTCAACCAGTCCCACTGCGTTTTTCCATTGTTCCCCTCTAGTCAGGGACTGATGTAGACCTGGGACACCAGGTGTGTACAATGAATTATCAGGTAGAACAGAAACCAGCAGACTCCAGACCTCGTAGGGTAAGAGTTGAGTACCCCTGATTTATATATTCTGAAGTGTGTGTGTGTGTGTGTGTTAGAAGACACACTATGAATCATTGTGTCTATGTCGATTACTAATGTACGACCCTCATAATCTCCCTACACAGTCTTTTCAGCATCATGAATTTGTCAGCACTAGTAGTAGTAGTAATATTGAACCCCTACCTTGAGGTATATCTGGGGACATAATTGGAAATCAATGAAAAGGATATTGCACATTCTATGTCAAATCAGATTTTCTGCTGTACATTAGTAACTCATAAAGCCAAGGACATGTTGATCCTGTTCCCTAACCACTTCTTCACCTCTCCTCTTCCTCCTCTTCCTCCTCTTCCTCTCTCCCTTTCAATCTCTACCTATACCCTCTCTCGCTCCTCTCTCCCCTCTACCTCAGACCGCCCTGCTGCAATGACGACCAAGGAGGAGGGTCCCGGAGCAGCGGGGGCGGTGGCCGTCTCCATCGTCAGGGACGACGAGATGCCCCTACCCCGCTGTGGCTCCTCCCTCGAGGAAGAGGAGGTGGAGGAAGAGCGGCGGATGGAGCGGAGGATGGAGGGATCAATCATAGAAGAACGAGTGATGGAAGAAGAGGAGTGCAATGGTGACAATAATGATGATGATGATGCGAGCAGTGACATCAGCACCCTAATAGTTCCGTATCCTGAGCTGGCTCCGGTCATCTTCTTCTGTCTCAAGCAGACCACGTTCCCCAGGAGCTGGTGTATACGTGCCGTGTCCAGCCCATATCCTTTAACACTATGACCTCTGACCTCTAACCCCTTACCCTTCAACTTGCTTAGGATCTACTGTGTGTAAGTACGGTATAAGTGTGTGGAGTTGGTGTATACGTGCCGCGTCAGGCCCATATCCTTTACACTATGACCTATGACCTCTCACCTCTCATCTGTCACCAGCAGGTGAGAACAGTATCAGGGTTTCTGTGTAACAGTAACAGCGGTCCAGAGTCCTTAATATAAAACTGGCCATGCATACAGTTGGACTCCAGAGCAGGCAGATAGGCTGAGAGTGTGTGTAGGACCGACAGGGGTGCTAGATTACCCAGGGTGCATTGGGCTGGATCGGTGACAGAATCTAAGCAGTCAGCTGTGTAATCCTGTGCATTTATCCAGGGTGACTGTGTCTGTGTATCTGTCTGTGTGTGTTTATCCAGGGTCACTTTCACAAAGGACTGCTATTACAGTGAATTACAGTGTGTTCCTATGTGTCTGTATACAGTATATACAGTGCATTTAAAATGTATTCAGACCCCTTCATTTTGTTACCTTATAGCCTTATTCTAAAATGGATTAAATTACATTTTTCCTCATCAATCTGCACACAATACCCCATAATGACAAAGCGAAAACAGGTTTTTAGAAATGTTTGCAAATTTATAAAAAATGAAAAACTGAAATAAATTACTCTGACAGAACTCGAGTTCCATCTCTGCAGCACTCCACCAATCAGGCCTTTATGGTGGAGTAGCCAGACGGAAGCCACTCCTCAGTAAAAGGCAAATGACAGCCAGCTTGGAGTTTGCCAAAAGGCACCTAAAAAACTCAGACCATCAGAAACAAGATTCTCTGGTCTGATGAAACCAAGACTGAACTCTTTGGCCTGAATGCCAAGTGTCACATCTGGAGGAAACCTGGCACCATCCCTACGGTGAAGCATAGTGTTGGAAGCGTTCTGCGGTGGGGATGTTTTTCAGCGGCAGGGACTGGAAGACTAAACAGGATTGAGGCAAAGATGAACTGAGCAAAGTACAGAGAGATCCTTGATGAAAACCTGCTCAAGAGCGCTCAGAACTTCAGACTGGGGGAAGGTTCACCTTTCAACAGGACAATGACCCAAAGCACAAAGCCAAGACAACACAGGTGTGGCGTCGGGACAAGTCTCTGAATGTCCTTGAGTGGCCCAGCCAGAGACGGGACTTGAACCCGATCGAAAACCTCGGGAGAGATCTGAAAATAGCTGTGCAGCAACGCTTACCATTCAACCTGACAGAGCTTGAGAGGATCTGCAGAGAAGAATGGGAGAAATTCCCCAAATACAGGTATGCCAAGCTTGTAGCGTCATACCCAAGAAGACTCAAGGCTGTAATCGCTGCCAAAGGTGCTTCAACAAAGTCCTGAGGGTCTGAATACTTTGTTTTCTAAAACATTTTTCATTAGATTGTGTGTAGATTGAGGAGGGGAAAAAACAATTTAATCCATTTCAGAATACAGCTGTTACGTAACAAAATTTTGAAAAAGTCAAGGGGTCTGAATACTTCCTGAATGCACTGTATATGGTCTGTTTCCAGTTCTTGTGCAGTTAGTGTGAACATTATGTGGAGTGTTGAATGTGAAGGCTGCAGTTAGTGGGAACATTATGTGGAGTGTTGAATGTGAAGGCTGCAGTTAGTGTGAACATTATGTGGAGTGTTGAAGGTGAAGGCTGCAGTTAGTGGGAACATTATGTGGAGTGTTGAATGTGAAGGCTGCAGTTAGTGTGAACATTATGTGGAGTGTTGAATGTGAAGGCTGCAGTTCGTGGGAACATTATGTGGAGTGTTGAATGTGAAGGCTGCAGTTAGTGGGAACATTATGTGGAGTGTTGAATGTGAAGGCTGCAGTTAGTGGGAACATTATGTGGAGTGTTGAATGTGAAGGCTGCAGTTAGTGGGAACATTATGTGGAGTGTTGAATGTGAAGGCTGCAGTTAGTGGGAACATTATGTGGAGTGTTGAATGTGAAGGCTGCAGTTCGTGGGAACATTATGTGGAGTGTTGAATGTGAAGGCTGCAGTTAGTGGGAACGTTATGTGGAGTGTTGAATGTGAAGGCTGCAGTTAGTGGGATCATTATGTGGAGTGTTGAATGTGAAGGCTGCAGTTCGTGGGAACATTATGTGGAGTGTTGAATGTGAAGGCTGCAGTTAGTGGGAGCATTATGTGGAGTGTTGAATGTGAAGGCTGCAGTTCGTGGGAACATTATGTGGAGTGTTGAATGTGAAGGCTGCAGTTAGTGGGAACATTATGTGGAGTGTTGAATGTGAAGGCTGCAGTTAGTGGGAACATTATGTGGAGTGTTGAATGTGAAGGCTGCAGTTAGTGTGAACATGATGTGGAGTGTTGAATGTGAAGGCTGCAGTTAGTGGGAACATTATGTGGAGTGTTGAATGTGAAGGCTGCAGTTAGTGGGAACATTATGTGGAGTGTTGAATGTGAAGGCTGCAGTTAGTGTGAACATTATGTGGAGTGTTGAATGTGAAGGCTGCAGTTCGTGGGAACATTATGTGGAGTGTTGAATGTGAAGGCTGCAGTTAGTGGGGAACATTATGTGGAGTGTTGAATGTGAAGGCTGCAGTTAGTGGGAACATTATGTGGAGTGTTGAATGTGAAGGCTGCAGTTAGTGTGAACATGATGTGGAGTGTTGAATGTGAAGACTGCAGTTAGTGTGAACATTATGTGGAGTGTTGAATGTGAAGGCTGCAGTTAGTGTGAACATTATGTGGAGTGTTGAATGTGAAGGCTGCAGTTAGTGTGAACATTATGTGGAGTGTTGAATGTGAAGGCTGCAGTTAGTGTGAACATTATGTGGAGTGTTGAATGTGAAGGCTGCAGTTAGTGGGAACATTATGTGGAGTGTTGAATGTGAAGGCTGCAGTTAGTGGGAACATTATGTGGAGTGTTGAATGTGAAGGCTGCAGTTAGTGTGAACATTATGTGGAGTGTTGAATGTGAAGGCTGCAGTTAGTGTGAACATTATGTGGAGTGTTGAATGTGAAGGCTTCAGTTCGTGGGAACACTAAGTGGTATCATGTCCAATGTCTGGGAGAGAGCATTTGTTTGTGTGTGAGTGTTGGGAGGAATTGTATCTTTACCAAGGTGTGTGTGTGTGTGTTTGTTTGTGCCAATGTAGGTGTGTGTCACTTTCCTGATAAACCCAGCACTGCTGAGTCCCACACAGAGCAAAACAAGGAAGAGACCTGTATTCTCTCTGTGTTATCTGATCTGTTCACAAGCCCAGCGCTGTTGATACCTCTGCTTGTTCCCTCATACAGAACAGGTCTAGC
Organism: Salmo trutta; assembly: GCF_901001165.1. NCBI lineage: Eukaryota > Metazoa > Chordata > Actinopteri > Salmoniformes > Salmonidae > Salmo > Salmo trutta. The sequence goes on along the minus strand of NW_021823509.1, from coordinate 61,971 downwards.
CCAACGCACGCACGCACGCACGCACGCACGCACGCACGCACACACACACACACACACACACACACACACACACACACACACACACACACACCAATAACAATAAACAAGGGCCAGTTCAAATGGCACCCTATTCCCTACATAGTGCACTACTTTTGACCAGAGTACTATATAGGGAATAGGGTGTCATTTGGGATGCACACCAGGAGTTAGTGAAAGGAACTGAATGGGCACTGATCCAACTGGGTGGATTTCTAGTAGGACTAAATGGACAGATAGAGGGAGCGAGGGATGGAGAAAGAAAAGAGAGTTTGGTATAGTGTAGGGGGGATTAGTTTAGCGGAGAGTGGGGTAAGTTGAGGTATTTTACATTCAGCATCATTCCATCAAGTGAAATATAGTATTCTTTCTAGCATGTATTTCAGGATGTGGTGTATCTCTGGAAATAAGCACAACTTAGCCTGGGTATGGGGTAAGTTGACCTACGAGGCAGGGTAAGTTCAATTATGAATTGTGTGTATGGTTTCCCAGAAACATGAGTGGCTTTACTTACCCCTTTGGCTCAACTTACCCATTTGGCTGAGCGTACCCCTCTCCCACAGAGAACTAGTGAGAGGGAGAGATACTGCAGGGGACAGAGACATAGTGAGAGAGGGAGAGATACTGCAGGGGACAGAGAAATACTGAGAGAGGGAGAGATACTGCAGGGGACAGAGAAATACTGAGAGAGGGAGAGATACTGCAGGGGACAGAGAAATAGTGAGAGAGGGAGAGATACTGCAGGGGACAGAGACATAGTGAGAGAGGGAGAGATACTGCAGGGGACGGAGACATAGTGAGAGAGGGAGAGATACTGCAGGGGACAGAGACATAGTGAGAGAGGGAGAGATACCGCAGGGGACAGAGAAATAGTGAGAGAGGGAGAGATACTGCAGGGCACGGAGACATAGTGAGAGAGGGAGAGATACTGCAGGGGACGGAGACATAGTGAGAGATGGAGAGATACTGCAGGGGACGGAGACATAGTGAGAGAGGGAGAGATACTGCAGGGGACAGAGACATAGTGAGAGAGGGAGAGATACTGCAGGGGACGGAGACATAGTGAGAGATGGAGAGATACTGCAGGGGACGGAGACATAGTGAGAGAGGGAGAGATACTGCAGGGGACAGAGACATAGTGAGAGAGGGAGAGATACTGCAGGGGACAGAGACATAGTGAGAGAGGGAGATAGATACTGCAGGGGACAGAGACATTGTGAGAGAGGGAGAGAGATACTGCAGGGGACAGAGACATAGTGAGAGAGGGAGAGAGATACTGCAGGGGACAGAGACATAGTGAGAGAGGGAGATAGATACTGCATGGGACAGAGACATAGTGAGAGAGGGAGAGAGACACTGCAGGGGACAGAGACATTGTGAGAGAGGGAGAGAGATACTGCAGGGGACGGAGACATAGTGAGAGAGGGAGAGAGATACTGCAGGAGATAGAAACATAGGGAAAGAGGGAGATGTGGGAGGAGAGAGACTGTCCCTGTCCTAATACCCACTCTAGCGTACTACGTACTTAAACACTCATTGTGGCGTTTGATCTAGTAGAATTCACTGTTGTTTTCCGACTCACATGTTTGACAACAGCTGATATTCAGATAAATTGACTCACTACCAAAATGAACGGATGGTGGGAGTCAACGCGATCGTCATTCGGTGACGCATTCGGAGTAGTATTTTAGAAAAGTCACATATTATAACACTTTCTTTTTCCGCGTACTATTTAGTACACTAGTATGGGTATGCGGAGGAGAAAAAGTGAAGTGACAGGAAAAAGATATTAAGAGGCATGTAATAAACAAACGAAACCAAGAAAGATAAAGTAACAAGATATGAAACAAGTTAAGAAGGTAAGCAAAACGCTTTCCCCTCCTCTGCCTCTCTCTCTCTGTGTACCTCTCTCTCTCGATACCTGTTTCTTTGTGTGTGTTCCTGTGTGTGTGTGTGTGTGTGTGCTGGAACTGCAGATAAGGCTGAAGGATTTCAAACTAACTTTCTCGCTTTAAGAGTTATACTGCAGTGGCAGTGGGGATTTTGGCAGACGAGGAAATGAACAGAAAAATAACTCCCAGAATCTTCCAGAACCTTTTTCAACCTTCTGGTTCTTTCTGCTTCTGCCTCCTTGGCTGTTCCATTTAGTGGTGCAACAGCGTTGGACGGATGTTACGTTCATTTCTGTCCCCTGCTGAAGGTTTTGTTGCTTCTTGGGCACACTATTCATCAGTTCCTAATTGAAAATGATTTTCTGACATTGCTGGCACCCCGGGAGAAAAAGTTTCTCCTCTCTTTTCTCTCTGTTCTCAGTGGTTGTTAGTCTTGTTGTGTAGTAAAGTAAAGCTCAGATGGTACAGTGTGTACTTGAGAAAGGAGGGGTTTTCTCTAGGGACACTGAGCCTTCACATCAGGGGATGCCAGACGGCGACTGTTTGCTAAGAGAGAGAGGGAGAATCTGTGTGTGTGTGTGTCAAATTATTTTTGACAAATTCCTTTAATGAAACAAAATGAAATGACATTTACTGTGTCTCTGTCACTTCAGTAGTCGTCCATCCATCAAGTACTACTCTCCACACATTGTGTGTACATGCGTGGGTGTGCGTGGGTGTGTGTGTGTGTACGTGTGTGCATGCGTGCACGTGTCAGTGCACTGTAAGAGCCATGGCTGATTGAGCAACACTCTGGATTGATTGGTTAAATGAAATCCTTTGTGGGTTTGAACACATTGAGGCCATCCACATGATCATGTTATTGTGCCCTGCCTTAATCAATGTCCCGGGGGACATGACTGGGATTGACCCCACACATTTGTTTTAATGACTGAGGTCAAGGCGGTGGGTGGATGGCGATATAACTAACACGCTGTGCTAGAACCAGGAACGGATAGACCACAGATGTCCAGGAAGGCTTAGCTACAGTAGGTCTTCATAGTGATCAGTGGCACTGCAGTCTCTTCCCTCCACAGATATCAGCTGGGGGTTTTATAGGGTCCAATCACACCACAGAAGTGCCTGTAAAGCATCTTAAAGAAAGATAGAGAGAGAGATAGCTAAAAGAAAGGAAAGCTGATGTACAACTGCAGACAGGGCATTATCCCTCCCTCCCTCCATCGGTAACCCTTACTTGCTCTTTTAAATGTTTCTGTATCCCCTTATGTACTATCCTTTATTTTCTCTGTCTTTTTTACTTAAAGGTATGCTCCCTCCCTCCCTCCCTCCCTCCCTCCCTCCCTCCCTCCCTCCCTCCCTCCCTCCCTCCCTCCCTCCCACTATCCTAAACAACACCTTGCTTCAATAGATTGCCTTTCTCCAGTGAACACTACTTTTTAAATGTCAGAACTGCCTTACTGCCAAGAGAGAAAAGTTCCCTCTCTCTTTCTTTTCTTTCTCTGCTCTGCTGGTGTTGTGTGAAGCAGAGAGAATGCTTTTCTCTGCATAGTGACATTGAGGTGCAGTGTGTATTTGTTTGTGTGTGTGTGTTTAGAACAGTGTGTGTGGGTGTGTGTGTGTGTGTTTAGAACAGTGTGTGTGTTTAGGACTGTGTGTGTGTGTGCGTGTGTGTGTGTGTGTGTGTGTTGGTGTGTTAGGAACAGTGTGTGCATGTGTGTGTGTGTGTGTGTGCGTGTGTGTGTGTGTTTAGAACTGTGTGTATGTGTGTGTGTGTGTGTGTGTGTGGTGTGTGTGTGTGTGTGTGTGTGTGTGTGTGTGTGGTGTGTGTGTGTGTGTGTGTGTGTGGAAAGCTGCCGCGGTCATCCCCCTCTTCAAAGGGATTGACATTCTAGATCCAAACTGCTACAGACCTATATCTATCCTACCCTGTCTTTCTAAGGTCTTCGAAAGCCAATTTAAACAGATTACCGATCATTTCGAATCCCACCGTACCTTCTCCACTATGCAATCTGGTTTCAGAGCTGGTCATGGGTGCACCTCAGCCACGCTCAAGGTCCTAAACGACATCATAACCGCCATCGATAAGAGACATTACTGTGCAGCTGTATTCATCGACCTGGCCAAGGCTTTCGACTCTGTCAATCACCACATTCTTATTGGCAGACTCGACAGCCTTGGTTTCTCAAATGATTGCCTCGCCTGGTTTACCAACTATTTCTCTGATAGAGTTCAGTGTGTCAAATCGAAGGGCCTGTTGTCCGGACCTCTGGCAGTCTCTATGGGTGTGCCACAAGGTTTAATTCTCGGGCCGACTCTCTTCTCTGTATACATCAATGATGTCGCTCTTGCTGCTGGTGATTCTCTGATCCACCTCTACGCAGACGACACCATTCTCTATACTTCTGGCCCCTTTGGACACTGTGTCAACTAACCTCCAGACGAGCATCAATGCCATACAACTCTCCTTCCGTGGCCTCCAACTGCTCTTAAAGGCAGGTAAAACTAAATGCATGCTATTCAATCGATCACTGCCCGCACCTGCTCGCCCGTCCAGCATCACTACTCTGGACGGCTCTGACTTAGTGGACAACTACAAATACCTGGGTGTCTGGTTAGACTGTAAACTCTCCTTCCAGACTCACATTAAGCATCTCCAATCCAAAATTAAATCTAGAATTGGCTTCCTATATCGCAACAAAGCGTCCTTCACTCATGCTGCCAAACATACCCTCGTAAAACTAACCATCCTACCGATCCTCGACTTCGGTGATGTCATCTATAAAATAGCCTCCAACACTCTACTCAACAAACTGGATGCAGTCTATCACAGTGCCATCCGTCTTGTCACCAAAGCCCCATACACTACCCACCATTGCGACCTGTACGCTCTCGTTGGTTGGCCCTCTCTTCATACTCGTTACCAAACCCACTGGCTACAGGTCATCTACAAGTCTCTGCTAGGTAAAGCCCCGCCTTATCTCAGCTCACTGGTCACCACAGCAGCACCCACTCGTAGCATGCGCTCCAGCAGGTATATCTCACTGGTCACCCCCTCCTCCTTTGGCCGCCTTTCCTTCCAGTTCTCTGCTGCCAATGACTGGAACAAACTGCAAAAATCTCTGAAGCTGGAGACTCATATCTCCCTCACTAGCTTTAAGCACCAGCTGTTAGAGCAGCTCACAGATCACTGCACCTGTACATAGCCCATCTGTAAACAACCTATCTACCTACTTCATCCCCATACTGTATTTATTTATTTATCTTGCTCCTTTGCACCCCAGTATCTCTACTTGCACATTCATTTTCTGCACATCTACCATTCCAGTGTTTAATTGCTATATTGTAATTACTTCGCCACCATGGCCTATTTATTGCCTTATCTTACCTCATTTGCACTCACTGTATATAGACTTTTTGTTTTCTTTTGTTCTACTGTATTATTGACTGTATGTTTTGTTTATTCCATGTGTAACTCTGTGTTGTTGTATGTGTCGAATTGCTACGCTTTATCTTGGCCAGGTCGCAGTTGCAAATGAGAACTTGTTCTCAACTAGCCTACCTGTGTCACAGGCGTCAAAATGAGTAGACCAAGGTGCAGCGTGGAATATGTTCATCTTGTAGTTTTAATGAAAAATTAACACTTTACAAATTAAACAAAAATGACAGCCGACAGTTCCGTCAGTTACTTACAACTAAGCGGAAAACAACTACCCACAAAACCCAAAGGAAAAACAGGCTGCCTAAGTATGGTTCCTAATCAGAGACAACGATAGACAGCTGCCTCTGGTTAGGAACCATACTCAGCCAAACACAAAGAAATACAAAACATAGAATGCCCACTCCACACCCTGACCTAACCACATAGAGAAACAAACCCTCTCTCTCAGGTCAGGGCGTGACAATACCACCCCCCCAAAGGTGCGGACTCCCGGCCGCAAACCTGAATCTATAGGGGAGGGTCTGGGTGGGCATCTATACTTGGCGGCGGCTCTGGTTCAGAGCGTAGCACCCCCACCACCCACTGATGTCCCCGCTTCGGTGTGTCCGGAGGAACCAGACCGTGGATCATTGCCGGAGGCTTTGGGACGCCAACCGCCACTGACGACTCTGGGCTGCAGGCCTCCGCTGAAGACTGGGCTGCAGACCACCGTTGAAGACTCTGGGCTGCAGACCGCCGCTGAAGACTCTGGGCTGCAGACCGCCGTTGAAGACTCTGGGCTGCAGACCGCCGTTGAAGACTCTGGGCTGCAGACCGCCGTTGAAGACTCTGGGCTGCAGACCGCCGCTGAAGACTCTGGGCTGCAGACCGCCGCTGAAGACTCTGGGCTGCAGACCGCCGTTGAAGACTCTGGGCTGCAGACCGCCGTTGAAGACTCTGGGCTGCAGACCGCCGTTGAAGACTCTGGGCTGCAGACCGCCGTTGAAGACTCTGGGCTGCAGACCGCCGCTGAAGACTCTGGGCTGCAGACCGCCGCTGAAGACTCTGGGCTGCAGACCGCCGCTGAAGACTCTGGGCTGCAGACCGCCGCTGAAGACTCTGGGCTGCAGACCGCCGTTGAAGACTCTGGGCTGCAGACCGCCGTTGCGGAGCGTCGCTGGAGGCTCCGGACTGGGGAGCGTCGCTGGAGGCTCCGGACTGGGGAGCGTCGCTGGAGGCTCCGGACTGAGGAGCGTCGCTGGAGCCTCCGGACTGAGGAGCGTCGCTGGAGGCTCCGGACTGGAGAGCGTCGTTGTAGGTTCCGGACTAGGGACCGTTTCTGCAGGCTCCTTGCCATGGATCATCTCTACAGGTTCCGCGACATGGATCATCACTGGAGGTTTCGTGCCATGGATCATCTCTACAGGTGCCGGGCCATGGATTATCCCTACAGACTTCGTGCCATGGATTATCCCTACAGGCTCCGGACCATGGATAATCCCTACAGGCTTTTTGCCATGGATTATCTCTACAGGCTCCGGGCCATGGATTACCTCTGGAGGCTTCGTGCCATGGAACATCCCTACAGGCTCCGGGCCATAGATCATCACTACAGGCTTCGGACCATCGATTATCACTGGAGGCTTTCTTCATGGAGATGGAACAGGTCTCACCGGACTGGGGAGACGCACTGAGGACCGAGTGCTCAAAGCAGGCACCGGCCGTACTGGGCTATGGAGGCTTACTGGAGGGAGAGTGCGAGGAGCAGGCACAGGACGTACCAGGCTATGGAGGTGCAATGGAGAGAGTGTGCGAGAAGCAGGCACAGGACGTACCAGGCTATGGAGGTGCAATGGAGAGAGTGTGCGAGAAGCAGGCACAGGACGTACTGGGCTATGGAGGTGCAATGGAGAGAGTGTGCGAGAAGCAGGCACAGGACGTACTGGGCTATGGAGGCGCACTGGAGAGAGAGTGCGAGAAGCAGGCACAGGACGTACTGGGCTATGGAGGCGCACTGGAGAGAGAGTGCGAGAAGCAGGCACAGGACGTACTGGGCTATGGAGGCGCACTGGAGAGAGAGTGCGAGAGGCAGGCACAGGACGTACTGGGCTATGGAGGCGCACTGGAGAGAGAGTGCGAGAGGCAGGCACAGGACGTACTGGGCTATGGAGGCGCACTGGAGAGAGAGTGCGAGAGGCAGGCACATGCTCACCACAATAAGCACGGGGAGTTGGCTCAGGTCTCAGTCCTGGCCCAGCCAAACTACCCGTGTGCCCCCCCCCCCCCCCAAAAAAAATGTGTTCCTCCCCGGTAGGCCACGACACTTGTCCAATACCTGTTCCCCTGGGAGGCGCTCCTCTCCTGCCCCTAACTCCTCCAAAACCCAAGATATACTCCTCCTTATCTCCTTAATTGTCCATAGCTCCATATCACGCTGCTTGGTCCCTTGGTGGTGGGTAGTTCTGTCACAGGCGTCGTATAGAGGAGACCAAGGCGCAGCGTGTAGAGTGCTCATCGTGATATACTTTAATGAAAACGAACACTAGACAAAATAACAAAATGACAGCCAACAGTTCCGTCAGGTTTACAAACTAAACAGAAAGCAACTACCCACAAAAACTAAAGGAAAAAAGGCTGCCTAAGTATGGCTTCCAATCAGAGACAACGATAGACAGCTGCCTCCGATTGGAAACCATACCCGGCCAAAACATAGAAATACAAACATAGAATGCCCACCCTCTATCACACCCTGACCTAACTAGACAGAGAAAAAACAGCTCTCTAGGTCAGAGCGTGACAACCTGGTTAAATAAAGCTGAAATAAAAAATAAATAAAAAAGAACATAACTTATAAATGAATGATATGTACCCATTGATTCATGAAGAACATAACTGACATGTAGCCATTGATTCATGAAAAACATAACTTATTGTCATGTCCTGACCTGTAAAGGGGTCATTTGTAATTGTAGTATGGTCAGGGCGTGGCAGGGGGTGTTTGTTTTGTGTGTTTTGGGGTTTTTGGTTCTAGGGGATTTTGGTTCTAGTTTTCTATTTCTATGTTTCTTTTTCTATGTGTGGCCAGGTATGGCTTCCAATCAGAGGCAGGTGTCTTTTGTTGTCTCTGATTGAAAGCCATACTTAGGCAGCCTGTTTTTCCTGTGTCTTAGTGGGTGGTTGTTTTCGGTATAGCCTATGTGCCTTACGGAACTGTTTATTGTCAGTTTGTTATTTTTGTTTAAGTGTTCACTTTATTTAAATAATAAAAGAAGATGAGCACTTTACCCGCTGCGCTTTGGTCTGTCCCTATCGACGCATGTGACACTTAGAAATGACCCATGTGTCACAGGATCCAACGAAAGTGGCGCCCCTCCTCGGTCGGGCGGCGCTCGCCGGTCGTCGTCGCCGGCCTATTAGCTGCCACCGATCGTTGTTTCAGTTTCGTTTAGTTTGTCTGTCTGTTCCGCACCTGTTTTGTGTATGTCATTAGTGGGGACTTATTTAATGTGTGTTTTCAGTTGGGATTTTTGTGCGGGATTGTTTGTTGTCCACTCAGGACGGTGGGCCTGTGAATGTAGTTGCTTCGCTAGTTGTATTTTGGATGTTTTTGTGTTTTGGTGTTTTGTGCTGGCTGACGTCTTATTTTCTCTCTTCGGACCGTTTTGCCCTGTGTTTTGGGTTGGTCATTATTATTACGCGCCCTTCTGTTTTGGCGTGACCAGTTTGTTGCCGGAGAAAATAAAGACTGTATACTTTACCTCTGCTCTCTGCGCCTGACTCCAACCACCACTCCTAGAATCATCTGACAGAATCCCGCACCAAAACCTATGGAGTCAGCAGGAGCAGAAGCGCCATCCATGGCTGAGCAGGTCTCCCAACATGCCGGCCTCCTCCACCGCCTAGGCTCGGCCATGGATCAGGTGTTGGCCCGGTTGGAGAGCTGGGAGAGAGGTGCCTCCCCAGCCAGACCAGCTCCGGTCCCTCACCCTACGCACCTATCCACACCCACAGAAGCGGGTGCCGGCGGGATCCGGATTTCACCGCCCAGGGAGTTCGATGGAACGGCCGCTGGGTGCAAGGGGTTCTTGCTCCAACTGGAACTGTACCTGGCGACCGTCCGCCCCCCTCCCTCCGACGAAGAGAGGGTGAGCGTCCTCGTCTCGTGTCTCACGGGTCGAGCCCTGGAATGGGCCAATGCGGTCTGGGAAGGTCCAGACTCGGCCCGGGGTGACTACCCGGAGTTCACCCGCCGCTTCCGGGCGGTTTTCGATCATCCCCCGGAGGGCAGGGCGGCGGGTGAGCTACTATTCCATTTGAGGCAGGAGACGAGGACCGCTCAGGATTTCGCATTGGAATTCCGGACTCTCGCCGCTGGATCGGGGTGGAACGAGCGGGCCCTGATAGACCACTATAGGTGTAGCCTTCGCGAGGACGTCCGCCGGGAGCTGGCATGTAGGGACAACACCTCCACTCTGGACCAACTGGTGGATTTGTCCATCAGATTGGACAACCTGCTAGCTGCCCGGGGACGTTCCAGTCGGGGCCTGTTCGTTCCGCCTACCAGTCCTCCCGCTCCACAGCCCATGGAGATAGGGGGGGCTGCACCGAGGAGGACCGGAGGGAGGGGTCTCTCTTGCACCCGATGTGGACACAGAGGACACACTGTGGACCGGTGCTGGAGAGGTCCCTCCGGGAGTTCGGAGGGCAGGCAGAGCACCGCTTCGGCCCCCCAGGTGAGTCCGCACCAGCCACACCCAGAGCCCCCTGTCGATCACTTGTACACCTCCGTTTGTTTCCCTAATTTTTCCCCTCACTTCCAGTATAAGGCGCTAGTCGATTCAGGTGCAGCTGGGAGTTTTATGGACCATGGGTTAGCGAAGAGGTTAGGGATCCCCCTGGTTCAGCTGGACCACCCCTTCCCCGTGCACGCCCTAGATAGTCGACCGCTAGGGTCAGGCCAAGTAGGGGAGGTCACAGTGCCACTGGTTATGCAGACGTGGGGGGGTCATGTGGAGCGTCTCAGCCTGTTCATCATTGACTCCCCAGCGTTTCCGGTGGTACTGGGAATCCCCTGGCTAGCCACTCACAACCCCCAGATTTCGTGGAGACAGAGGGCTCTTACGGGGTGGTCGAGGGAGTGCTCAGGTAGGTGCATAGGAGTTTCCATCGGTGCGACTACGGTGGAGAGTCTAGACCAAGTCTCCACCGTGCACATTCCCTCAGAGTATGCCGATTTGGCTATCGCCTTCAGTAAGACGAAGGCGACTCAATTACCCCCCCATCGACAGGGAGATTGTGCGATAAACCTCCAGGCTGACGCGGTTCTTCCTAGGAGTCACGTGTATCCTCTGTCTCAGGAGGAAACAGTGGCTATGGATACATACGTCACTGAGTCCTTGAGACAGGGATACATTCGGCCCTCTAAATCCCCCGTCTCCTCGAGCTTCTTTTTCGTGAAGAAAAAGGAGGGAGGTCTGCGCCCGTGCATTGACTATAGAGGTCTAAATGCTATCACAGTGGGTTTCAGTTACCCGCTACCTCTCATTGCTACGGCAGTGGAGTCATTTCACGGGGCGCGCTTCTTCACGAAATTGGATCTCAGGAGTGCGTATAACTTGGTGCGTATCCGAGAGGGAGACGAGTGGAAAACCGCATTTAGTACCACATCTGGCCATTATGAGTACCTCGTCATGCCGTATGGGTTAAAGAATGCTCCCGCCGTCTTCCAATCCTTTGTAGACGAAGTCCTTAGGGACATGCTCGGGCAGGGTGTGGTGGTGTACATCGATGACATCCTGATCTGCTCCGCCACACGCGCCGAGCATGTGTCCCTGGTGCGTAAAGTGCTTGGGCGGCTGCTGGAGCATAACCTATACGTCAAGGCTGAGAAATGTGAGTTCTTCAAAAGAGCCGTCTCATTTCTAGGATATCGCATTTCCACCTCGGGGGTGGAGGTGGAGTGTGACCGCGTAACGGCTGTGCGTAATTGGCCAACCCCAGCCACTGTGAAGGAGGTGCAGCGGTTCTTGGGGTTCGCTAATTATTATCGGAGGTTTATCCGGGGTTTTGGCCAGGTAGCAGCTCCCATTACCTCACTGATGAAGGGGGGGCCGGTGCGGCTACGATGGTCAGCAGAGGCGGACAGAGCCTTTCATCGTCTGAAGGTTCTGTTTACCAATGCACCTGTCCTAGCGCATCCGGACCCCTCTTTGCCATTCATAGTGGAGGTGGACGCGTCCGAGGCTGGGGTAGGAGCTGTGCTGTCGCAGCGTTCGGGCGTTCCTCCGAAGCTCCGCCCATGCGCGTTCTTTTCTAAGAAGCTGAGCCCGGCGGAGCGCAATTATGATGTGGGGGACCGGGAGCTGTTAGCCGTGGTCAGGGCTTTGACGGTGTGGAGACATTGGCTTGAGGGGGCACGTCACCCTTTTCTCATCTGGACCGACCACCGTAACCTGGAGTATATTCGGGCAGCGAGGAGGCTTAATCCCCGTCAGGCGAGGTGGGCCATGTTTTTCACGAGGTTTAACTTCACTCTCTCGTACATTCCAGGTTCCCGGAACCGGAAGGCTGACGCACTGTCGCGTCTCTACGACACCGAGGAGCGGACCATCGATCCTACTCCCATACTTCCCGCCTCCTGTCTGGTGGCACCGGTGGTATGGGAGGTGGATGCGGACATCGAGCGGGCGGTTCGGTCAGAACCTACTCCGTCGCAGTGTCCCGTGGGCCTGAAATACGTTCCGCTTGATGTTCGCGATCGCCTGATCCGATGGTCCCATACTCTACCCTCCTCGGGTCATCCTGGGGTGGAACGGACAGTGCGGGGCCTGAAGGGGAGGTACTGGTGGCCCACCTTGGCTGAGGATGTCCGGCGTTATGTCTCGTCCTGTTCAGTATGCGCTCAGTGTAAGGCTCCTAGGCACCTACCTCGAGGGAAATTACAGCCCCTCCCTGTTCCACAGCGGCCATGGACTCACCTCTCGGTGGATTTCCTTACGGATCTCCCGCCGTCTCAGGGGAACACGGCGATCCTGGTCGTTGTGGACAGGTTCTCTAAGTCCTGCCGTCTGCTCCCTTTGCCCGGTCTTCCTACGGCCCTGCAGACCGCGGAGGCCCTGTTCACTCACGTCTTCCGGCACTATGGGGTGCCCGAGGACATCGTATCTGATCGAGGTCCCCAGTTTACGTCCAGGGTATGGAAATCGTTTATGGAGAGGCTGGGGGTCTCGGTCAGCCTGACCTCGGGATTCCACCCCGAGAGTAATGGGCAGGTAGAGCGCATCAACCAGGATGTGGGCAGGTTCCTGCGGTCATATTGCCAGGACCGGCCAGGGGAGTGGGCGCAGTTCGTGCCATGGGCCGAGATGGCCCAGAACTCTCAGCGCCACTCCTCCACTAATCTGTCACCCTTCCAGGTGGTGCTGGGGTATCAGCCGGTCCTGGTGCCATGGCAACAGAGCCAGACGGAGGCTCCTGCGGTGGAAGCATGGGTCAAGCGCTCTCAGGAGACCTGGAACGCGGTCCAGGAATGTTTAAGGAGGGCGAGCGAACGACACAAGGAGAGCGCTGACCGCCACCGCAGTGACGCCCCCGTGTTTAACCCGGGGGATAGAGTCTGGCTCTCGACCCGGAACCTGCCTCTCCGCCTGCCCTGCCGGAAGCTGGGTCCGCGGTTTGTGGGGCCGTTCAAAGTCCTGAGGAGGATAAACGAGGTGTGTTACAGGTTGCAACTTCCTTCGTATTACCGTATTAACCCCTCGTTTCATGTGTCTCTCCTCAGGCCGGTGGTAGCTGGTCCGCTGCAGGACAGTGAGGTGCTGGAGGCCCCCCCGCCCCCCCTGGACATCGGGGGGAGCCCGGCGTACACAGTCCGAGCCATCCTGGACTCCCGACGTCGGGTAGGGGGCCTGCAGTACCTCGTGGACTGGGAGGGGTACGGTCCGGAGGAGAGGTGCTGGGTTCCGGCGGCGGACGTTCTGGACCCCCCTATGCTGTTGGACTTCCACCGTCGCCGACCGGATCGGCCGGCGCCTCGCCCTCCGGGCCGTCCCCGAGGCCGGCGTCGGGGGAGGGGTACTGTCACAGGATCCAACGAAAGTGGCGCCCCTCCTCGGTCGGGCGGCGCTCGCCGGTCGTCGTCGCCGGCCTATTAGCTGCCACCGATCGTTGTTTCAGTTTCGTTTAGTTTGTCTGTCTGTTCCGCACCTGTTTTGTGTATGTCATTAGTGGGGACTTATTTAATGTGTGTTTTCAGTTGGGATTTTTGTGCGGGATTGTTTGTTGTCCACTCAGGACGGTGGGCCTGTGAATGTAGTTGCTTCGCTAGTTGTATTTTGGATGTTTTTGTGTTTTGGTGTTTTGTGCTGGCTGACGTCTTATTTTCTCTCTTCGGACCGTTTGCCCTGTGTTTTGGGTTGGTCATTATTATTACGCGCCCTTCTGTTTTGGCGTGACCAGTTTGTTGCCGGAGAAAATAAAGACTGTATACTTTACCTCTGCTCTCTGCGCCTGACTCCAACCACCACTCCTAGAATCATCTGACACCATGAGCTTAGTTCAACTGTTGTACCCCATCAGAAAGCAAATATAACCTTGTTTTCCTTCAATGTTTGTAAACAAAGTAAATGAAACACCATATAGCCTCAAAATCTGTTATTAAACTATTATTGTGATGTCATGGATGGTCAGTCCCTCCATAGCTCTGTCTATGACCCTGAGAGTGGTTACATTTCTCCAGGCCCATCCCTCAGCTTTTTACCCAAATGGTGACAGGGAATCTGCTTTGTTATTATTCCGAATGCAGATTTCCCCTCTAAATGTTATACTCACAAATATAAAAATGATCCCTATTTCTGCTTGACTAACCAATTTTCCCTATTTCTGCTTGACTAACCAATTGTCTGTGGTTAGAAAACACCGTGCAGCGACAGCATAGACCGGTGAATTGTTTAAAACAGCATTCAGTATTCATCCAGAGCTGAGAAGGAATCTCCATGGAGATGTACTATTGAAACCAGCGGGGAAGGAGAGATGAAGACGGGCTAAAGCTCTGTTTTACACTGTTCTCCACACAACAGAGCACCTGTGTCTCAGAGAGAAGGGAGAGGTAGAGAGAGGGGGAGAGAGAGAGGGGGGGAGAGGGAGAGAGAAAGGGAGAGGGGGGAGAGCGAGAGAGAGATTGGTTAGTGGGAAGGAAAGGGGGAAAAAGCGATAGACACATGCAGAAAGACAGATGGATGGACGGACGGACGGACGGGCGGGCGGGCAGGCAGGCAGGCAGGCACCTCCCTCCCCCCACACACACGGATCCCACCCCACAAAGCCAATCAGGTTCCATGCACATGCCACACACATGCCACCTGCGACTATGTCTGTGTGTGTGACTACGGTATGTACAGTAAATGGATGGCTTGCCTGTGTAAAAGAAAGTGTGTTAACAGTATGCAGAGTATAGATACAGAAACGGCGTGCTGTATGTGTCTTGGCAGTCCAAATCCCTCAGTGGGACTGTGCTGTTTCACGACAGTAAATCCACTCTGTATGACTGATGTGATGTGGACATGGAGGTAGAAATGTTTGCTATTGAAGGGCATCTCTGCTCGGAGAGACTGACGACACACACACAGGAAACCACTGTGGCATAGCAGCTAGAGAGATGCACACTCATTTACTGTTGACCTGAATAGACTTTCTTGTTCGCTCTCTCTGTATCGCGCTCTCTTTCTCTCCCTTCTCTCTCTTTCTCTGTCTTTCTTTCTCTCTCTCTGTGAATTCAATTACATTTCAATTCAAGGGGCTTTATTGTCATGGGAAACATATGTTTACATTGCCAAAGCAAGTGAAGTAGATAATATACAAAAGTGAAATAAACAATAAAAAGAAAACAGTTAACATTACACTCACACAAGTTCCAAAATAATAGAGACATTTCAAATGTCATATTATGTCTATATACGGTGTTGTAATGATAGTTAAAGTACAAAGGGGAAATTACATAAAGGTGGTATTTACAATGGTGTTTGTTACTTGTTGCCCTTTTCTTGTTGCAACAGGTCACACATCTTGCTGCTGTGATGTCACACTGTGGTATTTCACCCAGTAGATATGGGAGTTTATTAAAATTTGATTTGTTTCCAAATTCTTTGTGGGTCTGTGTAATCTGAGGGAAATATGTGTCTCTAATATGGTCATACATTTGGTTAGGAAGTCTCTCTCTCTGTCTCGCTCCCTCTCTATTTCTCTCCCTCTGTCTCTCTCTTTCTCTCTCTTCTCTATTTCTCTCTCTCTCTCTTTCCTCTCTCTCATCTCTCTCTCCTCTCTTCTCTCTGTATTTCTCTATACTAATGGTTATATGAATGTCTTCGTCCTCCCCCACATTATTCTTTCTTCTCTCTATCCTCGCTTCTCCTTCATTCAACCCTCTCCCTTCTTTTCTGTCTGACCTCCCTCTCTCCCTGCTCTCTCTCTCAATCAACCATCCCTCCCTCCCTCCCTCCCTCCCTCCCTCCCTCCCTCCCTCCCTCTCAATCAACCATCCCTCCCTCTCTCCCTGCTCTCTCAATCAACCATCCCTCCCTCTCTCCCTGCTCTCTCAATCAACCATCCCTCCCTCTCTCCCTGCTCTCTCAATCAACCATCCCTCCCTCCCTTCACCCACCCTCAACCATCCCTCTCTCCCTGCTCTCTCAATCAACCATCCCTCCCTCTCTCCCTCCCTCCCTCTCTCCCTGCTCTCTCAATCAACCATCTCTCCCTGTTTCTGTCTGGCCTCCCTCTCTCCCTGCTCTCTCAATCAACCATCCCTCCCTCCCTCCACCCTCAACCATCCCTCCCTCCCTCCCTCTGGCCTCCCTCTCTCCCTGCTCTCTCAATCAACCATCCCTCTCTCCCTGCTCTCTCAATCAACCATCCCTCCCTCTCTCCCTCCCTCCCTCCCTCTCTCCCTGCTCTCTCAATCAACCATCCCTCCCTCTCTCCCTCCCTCCCTCTCTCCCTGCTCTCTCAATCAACCATCCCTCCCTCTCTCCCTCCCTCCCTCTCTCCCTGCTCTCTCAATCAACCATCCCTCCCTCCACCCACCCTCAGCCATCCCTCTCCCTCAATCTTCTTCACTTCCTCATCCTTCTCTTTCCCTCTCTCTATTCATCCCCCTCCCTCCCTCCCTCCCTCCCTCCCTCCCTCCCTCCCTCCCTCCTCCCTCCCTCCCTCCCTCCCTCCCTCTGTCTCTCTGCTATATTGAGACAGGGCTGCGTGAAGTAGACAAGAGAGAGAGAAAGAGAAAGAGAAAGAGGGGGGGAGAGGGAGGAGAGAGAGGGGGGGAGAGGGAGGAGAGAGAGAGAGGGGGAGAGGAAGAAGGAGAGAGAGGGGGAGAGGAAGAATGAGAGAGAGAGTGGGAGAGGGAGAATGAGAGAGAGAGGGTGAGAGGAAGAAGGAGAGAGAGAGGGGGAGGGGGATATGATATGTGGAGTAGAGGAAATCAACGTCAGGATGTGACTCCTGGGGGAAACGGGGTCAGGTAGAGAGGGATGGAGAGAGGGGATGGGATTGTTTGTGAAGCGAGTTCAAACGGAATACCTTTCATGTTTCTATTCCAAATAGAGGAAGGATGACCACCCATTGAGTTCTGTACTCAAAGACAGCTGCTCAAATGGCACCCTATTCTCTATTTAGAGCTCTACATTTTACTAGGGCCCATAGGGCTCTTGTTAAAAGCAGCGCACTACATAGGGAACAGGGTTCAATTTGGGACGCAGACATTGAGTTATGTTCTCAAAGATTCCCAGTCCCAAACCTTTCCTTCAAGCTTTGGAATGTACCTGTATATATTTAGAATGTATCTGTATATATTTAGAATGTACTATATATATATATATATGTGTTATAGTACAGCTAATCAACCATACTTTATTAAACAGCATATTTACATTCCTCTAAACTCATGAGATATTCCTACACATTATCAACCATACATTATAACTATAGACCTTAAACTTCCCAGTGATTTATAATGTTATGTCTAGACTCTGGCAAAAACACTGATAGTATTACACAACACACACACACACACACACCAATGTGGCCAATTGATTTGACAAATGAAATAGGTCCATAAAACAGAGGGCTGATGTCGGGGCTCACAACTCAACTGTCCTTTGAGTGATTTGATGATGCTTTTCGGAGGAGTTTGCATTCCATATGTTTCTGTAGCAGACTTGGGGAGCGTTGAAAGGTCAGACATGGAGAAAGAGAGTGATTTGGAAGTGGTGGAGACTGTAGACAGGGGTAGGTTTCTGCACACCAACCAGTCACTCTCTCCCTCTCTCCCTCTCTCCTTCATTCCCTCTCTGTCCGTTTCTAAATCTACTCTCATTTTGTCCTCTTTTCTTTAATGTATCCCTTCATTTTCTCTCTCTCTCTCTCTCTCTCTCTCTCTCTTTCTCTTTCTTTTTCTCTTTCTCTCTCTCTCTCTCTCTCTCTCGTCTTCTATCTCTCTCTCTCCTCTTCTATCTTTCTGTCACACAGATGACTCCAACATTTCTGCTTGCCTATCATTTGGATTTCCATCAAAATCTAATTTCACCCCCAAAGGCCTCGGATCCCTTTGATCTGTGATCTTCCCTTCACGGTCATAAAGGGGTTAACTTCATTTACTACGGGACAAATTAAGTTAGCAACTTCATTTCCTAAGGGCAGGCACACACACGCACGCACGCACGCACGCACACACACACACACACACACACACACACACACACACACACACACACACACACACACACACACACACACACACACACACACAGTAATTTGGCTAATTTGGCTGTAATAAATCAATTAACCCATTTTAGGTGTCATTGACAACCACTCCAGAAAACTGTAAGGGTTCCAGCCCTCCAATGGTGTTTTATGTCTGAGGTCCTTTAACCCATACAGTAGATCAATAACTTCAATAATACCACCAGTATCTCACTATAGTGACCAGGCCTTTATTGATTAGGGGTGTCTTAAATGGATTTATAGGGCACTAGTTTTGATCTAGTAAAAACCTATTGCATTATATATAGAGAATAAGGTGCCATTTGGGATGCATCCTAGGAGTGCAATTAGCTGGAGTTGGGTTGTCCTTCAGGACAACATTAAGGGACGTTGAGAGTTGGATATTGGACCCAACACAGACCCTTGGGGCACACCAAATTTGTTTTACCTGATGGAGTAGTATTGGTTGGTGTTTGCTGTTTTTCCATCTCCCCTCAGAGCATAATTAAGGGACATTCAGCGTTGGGTATTGGACCTTACACTGACCTTTGGGGAACACAAGATATTTTTACCCAGTGGTAATATATTGACCATGTTTCATTATCTTTGGTAAACATTGCAATAGCGGAACGGCAACCAAGCATAGAAAACCCTGTGAATTTAGAATTATGACTGAACTGCAGCTGCATAGCGAATTTGCATCACATTGACTTTTATTTGGCAGTAATTATTTATCTTTGCGGAACTTAAAATAACAGAAGGCCAAGCGAGCTTTAAAAATACCCAGTTGAACTTGCAAATGGAATTGGGATTCACATAGAGAGATAATTAGTACAGATTATGCTATGATTTCAGAGTATATAGACTCCAGGTTGCCCACTACTGTTATGTCTGTTAGCTACAGTCTGCCTGCTCTGTGGTGGATGCCAACCTAAATTACCATCAGCCAGGTGAAGCCTGCTGTGGCAGTTGGTGCTGAAATAACACACATCTCGCTCTGTAGTTGGCCCCCGTGGTGAGGTGTATGTGTGTGTGTGTGTGTGTGTATGTGTGCAGGGTGGTGAGGGGTCAGCCAAGGTGAGCGTCAGCCTTCAAGAGAACCAGCAGCCCTGCAATTAACACAGCAGGTTTTTGGACCAGTGTGTGTGTGTGTGTGTGTTGGCAGACACATCACCTGCCTCCACCATCATTAGCATCAACTCTGTGTTTTCCTAGTTACAGGGTCCCTAGTAACAGGGATGTAGTTACCTGTGTATATCTTATATAACTAGGGCAGACATGTTGATCAAAGTACACACAGTATATCCAGAGTATCATCACATACTATATGACGCGTTTATGGTCCCGTAAGCTCAATGCTCTACCGACTGTGCCACACAAAGGACAAAGGGAAGGAGTGAAGGGAGGAAGAGAGAGGAGTGAGGGATACACACACACATCCTGGTCTTAGAGAGGTAAAGAAGCGTTGTCAGACTGTCTACATGGTTATCCCTGGCGATCGTTATGTGCATAGCATTCCCGTGGGAACAGCTTCACTGGCACTGCTGGGACAACGTGTGTGTGTGTGTGTGTGTGTGTGTGTGTGTGTGTGTGTGTGTGTGTGTGTGTGTGTGTGTGTGTGTGTGTGTGTGTGTGTGTGTGTGAGAGAGAGAGAGAGAGAGAGAGATGATCGGCCCAGTTTAGGAAATGCAGTGTCACCAAAAAAGTGACAAATGTTCCCATGAAAACCTGACCGCTTCTTGTTAGCAGAAATGATGATTTACCTGTCATAGTTCTCTCTCTCTCTCCAACTCTACTCACTCAATCACAAAACAGGCAATAAATCTCTTCGATATGGTTTCCTTCAGCCACTGATTGGAATGTAAAACATTCTAGGTAGAGAGAGAGGGAGGGGGAATGAGGGAGGGAGAGGAGAAAGGGAGGGAGGGGAGAAGGGCGATGGAGTGATAGTTGAGTTGTTTAAATTATCGGAATGATGGAGGGAGCGAGGGAGGGGATGAAGAGAAAGGAGAAGTGAGTTAGAACTAAGAAGGTAGAGAGAGATGAGGGGAGAGAGAGTGAAGGAGGGAAGGAGGGAAAGGAGCTGTAGCTGAGGTATGATTTGACAGTGATGTGTAGAGACAGGTATGTCAGATCACCAGCAGGAGCAATAGGAGTCATGTCGTTCACCACAACCCTCTCTGTCTCTCTCTTTCTCTCTCTCTCTCTTTTTCCTCTGCTTTCCTTCTTCCTCTCACTTTCTCTTCCTCTTTCTTCCTTCCTTCCTATCTCTCTCTATCTCTTTCTTTCTCTCTCCACCTCCCAACCAACCCTCTGTCTCAGTGGACTGTGGTATTTTCTCAGTAACTGCAGCGTGTTGCTTCATTCGGTCCTAATTATGAATTTAAAGCATTTGTCACCTAGATCTGGAGCTACTACTATACTATACCTCATCTAGTGGACTCTGTGTCTAGAGAAACTGAATCTACTACTATACTATACCTCATCTAGTGGACTCTGAGTCTAGAGAAACTGAATCTACTACTATACTATACTATACCTCCTCTAGTGGACTCTGTGTCTAGAGAAACTGAATCTACTACTATACTATACCTCATCTAGTGGACTCTGAGTCTAGAGAAACTGAATCTACTACTATACTATACCTCATCTAGTGGACTCTGTGTCTAGAGAAACTGAATCAACTACTATACTATACTATACCTCATCTAGTGGACTCTGAGTCTAGAGAAACTGAATCTACTACTATACTACACCTCATCTAGTGGACTCTGTGTCTAGAGAAACTGAATCTTCTACTATACTATACTATACCTCATCTAGTGGACTCTGAGTCTAGAGAAACTGAATCTACTACTATACTATACCTCATCTAGTGGACTCTGAGTCTAGAGAAACTGAATCTACTACTATACTATACTATACCTCATCTAGTGGACTCTGAGTCTAGAGAAACTGAATCTACTACTATACTATACCTCATCTAGTGGACTCTGTGTCTAGAGAAACTAAATCTACTACTATACTATACTATACCTCCTCTAGTGGACTCTGTGTCTAGAGAAACTAAATCTACTACTATACTATACCTCATCTAGTGGACTCTGAGTCTAGAGAAACTGAATCTACTACTATACTATACCTCATCTAGTGGACTCTGTGTCTAGAGAAACTGAATCTACTACTATACTATACCTCATCTAGTGGACTCTGAGTCTAGAGAAACTGAATCTACTACTATACTATACCTCATCTAGTGGACTGTGTCTAGAGAAACTGAATCTACTACTATACTATACTATACCTCATCTAGTGGACTCTGTGTCTAGAGAAACTGAATCTACTACTATACTATACCTCATCTAGTGGACTCTGAGTCTAGAGAAACTGAATCTACTACTATACTATACCTCATCTAGTGGACTCTGAGTCTAGAGAAACTGAATCTACTACTATACTATACTATACCTCATCTAGTGGACTCTGTGTCTAGAGAAACTGAATCTACTACTATACTATACCTCATCTAGTGGACTCTGAGTCTAGAGAAACTGAATCTACTACTATACTATACCTCATCTAGTGGACTCTGTGTCTAGAGAAACTGAATCTACTACTATACTATACCTCATCTAGTGGACTCTGAGTCTAGAGAAACTGAATCTACTACTATACTATACCTCATCTAGTGGACTGTGTCTAGAGAAACTGAATCTACTACTATACTATACTATACCTCATCTAGTGGACTCTGTGTCTAGAGAAACTGAATCTACTACTATACTATACCTCATCTAGTGGACTCTGTGTCTAGAGAAACTGAATCTACTACTATACTATACCTCATCTAGTGGACTCTGTGTCTAGAGAAACTGAATCTACTACTATACCATACCTCATCTAGTGGACTCTGTGTCTAGAGAAACTGAATCTACTACTATACTATACCTCATCTAGTGGACTCTGTGTCTAGAGAAACTGAATCTACTACTATACTATACCTCATCTAGTGGACTCTGTGTCTAGAGAAACTGAATCTACTACTATACTATACTATACCTCATCTAGTGGACTCTGTGTCTAGAGAAACTGGATCTACTACTATACCATACCTCATCTAGTGGACTCTGTGTCTAGAGAAACTGAATCTACTACTATACTATACTATACCTCATCTAGTGGACTCTGAGTCTAGAGAAACTGAATCTACTACTATACTATACCTCATCTAGTGGACTCTGTGTCTAGAGAAACTGAATCTACTACTATACTATACCTCATCTAGTGGACTCTGTGTCTAGAGAAACTGAATCTACTACTATACTATACTATACCTCATCTAGTGGACTCTGTGTCTAGAGAAACTGAATCTACTACTATACTATACTATACCTCCTCTAGTGGACTCTGTGTCTAGAGAAACTGAATCTACTACTATACTATACTATACCTCATCTAGTGGACTCTGTGTCTAGAGAAACTGAATCTACTACTATACTATACCTCATCTAGTGGACTCTGTGTCTAGAGAAACTGGATCTACTACTATACTATACCTCATCTAGTGGACTCTGAGTCTAGAGAAACTGAATCTACTACTATTGTAACGCCCTGGCCATAGAGAGGGGTTTTTTGTTCTTTATTTTGGTTAGGCCAGGGTGTTACATTGGGTGGGCGTTCTATGTTCCTTTTTCTATGTTTTGGTATTTCTTTGTTTTGGGCCGTGTGTGGCTCCCAATCAGGCACAGCTGAAGCTCGTTGCTGCTGATTGGGAGTCACACATAAGGAGCATGTTTTTCCTTTGGGTTTTGTGGGTAATTGTTTCTGTTTGAGTATTTTCCTAACAGGACTGTTTGCTGTCGTTTTGTTCATTTTTGTAGTGTTCTCTTGTTTATTTGAATTAAAATTCTAATGATGAGCACATCCTCTGCTGCACCTTGGTTCCCTCTTACAGACAGCCGTTACAGAATTACCCACCAACAACGGACCAAGCAGCAGAGGAAGGAGCAGCACAAGGAGAGGCACCAGGAGAAAAGCTATCTGGAGTCATGGACTTGGGAGGAAATCCTGGATGGGAAAGGACCATGGGCTCAAGCTGGGGATTTTCGCCGCCCGCAGTGGGAGATCGAGGCGGCGAGAGCTGAGAGGCGCTGGTACGAGGCAAGGGAGCTCAACGGACACGGGAGGCAGCCCCACAATTTTTTGGGGGGGGGGCACACGGGGAGATTGGCAGAGTCAGGTGGTAGACCTAAGCCAACTCCCCGTGCTTACCGGAAGCAGCGTGGTACTGGTAGGACACCGTGTTATGCTGTGGAGCGCACGGTGTCCCCAGTGCGCGTTCAAAGCCCGGTGCGCTACATACCAGCCCCCCGCAAGTGCCATGCGAGTGCAGGCATCGAGCCAGGGCGGATGGTGCCAGCTCAGCGCGTCTGGTCTCCAGTGCGCCTCCTCGGTCCAGGTTATCCTGCGCCGGCGTTGCGCACTGTGTCTCCAGAGCGCTGGGAGGGTCCAGTTCGCCCAATGCCTGCTCTCCGCCTGTGCCGGGCCAAAGTGGGCTTTCAGCCTGGAGTGTGGGTAAAGAGTGTCCGTACCAGAACTCCATGGCTCCCCCACAGCCTGGTTTATCCTGTGCCTCCTCCTCGGACCAGGCCTCCAGTGGGTCTCCCCATCCTGGTCCATCCTGTGCCACCTCCCAGGACCAGGCCTCCAGTGGGTCTCCCCATCCTGGTCCATCCTGTGCCACCTCCCAGGACCAGGCCTCCAGTGGGTCTCCCCATCCTGGTCCGTCCTGTGCCACCTCCCAGGACTAGGCCTCCAGTGGGTCTCAACTGTCCTGAACTGCCAGAGTGGCCAGGGACGCCCGCCAGCCCGGTGAGTCCTGTGCCTACGCCTAGGGCCAGGCCTCTGTCATGTCTCCCCAGCCTGGTGAATCCTGGGTCAGTGCCGTCAGAGCAGCCATCGCCGCCCGCCAGCCGGGCGCAACCATCGCCGCCCGCCAGCCGGGCGCAACCATCGCCGCCCGCCAGCCGGGCGCAGCCATCGCCGCCCGCCAGCCGGGCGCAACCATCGCCGGCCGCCAGCCGGGCGCAACAAGGGTCGCCCGCCAGCCGGGCGCAACCATCGCCGCCCGCCAGCCGGGCGCAACCATCGCCGCCCGCCAGCCGGGCGCAGCCAGGGTCGCCCGCCAGCCGGGCGCAACAAGGGTCGCCCGCCAGCCGGGCGCAACCATCGCCGCCCGCCAGCCGGGCGCAGTCAGCGTCGCCCACCAGACCTTCGGCGCGGCCAGGTGCGCCACCTAAGAGGGCGACGTCAAGGGTGGAGCAGAGGCCACGTCCCGCACCTGAGCCGCCGCCGTAAGAAGGCCCACCCGGACCCTCCCCTTCAGAGTCAGGTTTTGCGGCCGGAGTCCGCACCTTTGGGGGGGGGTACTGTAACGCCCTGGCCATAGAGAGGGGTTTTTGTTCTTTATTTTGGTTAGGCCAGGGTGTTACATTGGGTGGGCGTTCTATGTTCCTTTTTCTATGTTTTGGTATTTCTTTGTTTTGGGCCGTGTGTGGCTCCCAATCAGGCACAGCTGAAGCTCGTTGCTGCTGATTGGGAGTCACACATAAGGAGCATGTTTTTCCTTTGGGTTTTGTGGGTAATTGTTTCTGTTTGAGTATTTTCCTAACAGGACTGTTTGCTGTCGTTTTGTTCATTTTTGTAGTGTTCTCTTGTTTATTTGAATTAAAATTCTAATGATGAGCACATCCTCTGCTGCACCTTGGTTCCCTCTTACAGACAGCCGTTACAACTATACTATACCTCATCTAGTGGACTCTGTGTCTAGAGAAACTGAATCTACTACTATACTATACTATACCTCATCTAGTGGACTCTGTGTCTAGAGAAACTGAATCTACTACTATACTATACCTCATCTAGTGGACTCTGTGTCTAGAGAAACTGAATCTACTACTATACTATACCTCATCTAGTGGACTCTGAGTCTAGAGAAACTGGATCTACTACTATACTATACCTCATCTAGTGGACTCTGTGTCTAGAGAAACTGAATCTACTACTATACTATACCTCATCTAGTGGACTCTGTGTCTAGAGAAACTGAATCTACTACTATACTATACTATACCTCATCTAGTGGACTCTGTGTCTAGAGAAACTGGATCTACTACTATACTATACTATACCTCATCAATTGGACTCTGTGTCTAGAGAAACTGAATCTACTACTATACTATACCTCATCTAGTGGACTCTGTGTCTAGAGAAACTGAATCTACTACTATACTATACTATACCTCCTCTAGTGGACTCTGTGTCTAGAGAAACTGAATCTACTACTATTGAAGGTACTCTGTGTCTAGAGAAACTGGAGCTACTACTATTGAAGGTACTCTGAGTCTAGAGAAACTGGATCTACTACTATACTATACCTCATCTAGTGGACTCTGAGTCTAGAGAAACTGAATCTACTACTATACTATACCTCATCTAGTGGACTCTGTGTCTAGAGAAACTGAATCTACTACTATACTATACTACACCTCATCTAGTGGACTCTGTGTCTAGAGAAACTGAATCTACTACTATACTATACCTCATCTAGTGGACTCTGTGTCTAGAGAAACTGAATCTACTACTATACTATACCTCATCTAGTGGACTCTGAGTCTAGAGAAACTGGATCTACTACTATACTATACCTCATCTAGTGGACTCTGTGTCTAGAGAAACTGAATCTACTACTATACTATACTATACCTCATCTAGTGGACTCTGTGTCTAGAGAAACTGAATCTACTACTATACTATACCTCCTCTAGTGGACTCTGTGTCTAGAGAAACTGAATCTACTACTATACTATACTATACCTCCTCTAGTGGACTCTGAGTCTAGAGAAACTGAATCTACTACTATACTATACCTCATCTAGTGGACTCTGTGTCTAGAGAAACTGAATCTACTACTATACTATACCTCATCTAGTGGACTCTGTGTCTAGAGAAACTGGATCTACTACTATACTTTACCTCATCTAGTGGACTCTGAGTCTAGAGAAACTGAATCTACTACTATACTATACCTCATCTAGTGGACTCTGTGTCTAGAGAAACTGAATCTAGTACTATACTATACCTCATCTAGTGGACTCTGTGTCTAGAGAAACTGGATCTACTACTATACTATACTATACCTCATCTAGTGGACTCTGAGTCTAGAGAAACTGAATCTACTACTATACTATACCTCATCTAGTGGACTCTGAGTCTAGAGAAACTGGATCTACTACTATACTATACTATACCTCATCTAGTGGACTCTGTGTCTAGAGAAACTGAATCTACTACTATTGAAGGTACTCTGTGTCTAGAGAAACTGGATCTACTACTATACTATACCTCATCTAGTGGACTCTGAGTCTAGAGAAACTGAATCTACTACTATACTATACCTCATCTAGTGGACTCTGTGTCTAGAGAAACTGAATCTACTACTATACTATACTATACCTCATCTAGTGGACTCTGTGTCTAGAGAAACTGAATCTACTACTATACTATACCTCATCTAGTGGACTCTGTGTCTAGAGAAACTGAATCTACTACTATACTATACCTCATCTAGTGGACTCTGTGTCTAGAGAAACTGAATCTACTACTATACTATACTATACCTCATCTAGTGGACTCTGTGTCTAGAGAAACTGAAGCTACTACTATTGAAGGTACTCTGAGTCTAGAGAAACTGGAGCTACTGCTATTGAAGGTACTCTGAGTCTAGAGAAACTGGAGTTACTGCTATTGAAGGTACTCTGAGTCTAGAGAAACTGGAGCTACTGCTATTGAAGGTACTCTGAGTCTAGAG
>NW_021823509.1:0-30000 GCF_901001165.1 Salmo trutta | reverse complement strand
TAGCTAGTCAGTGAACCAGTAGCTAGTAAGTGAACCAGTAGCTAGTCAGAGAACCAGTAGCTAGTCAGAGAACCAGTAGCTAGTCAGTGAACCAGTAGCCAGTCAGTGAACCAGTAGCTAGTCAGAGAACCAGTAGCTAGTCAGTGAACCAGTAGCCAGTCAGAGAACCAGTAGCTAGTCAGAGAACCAGTAGCTAGTCAGAGAACCAGTAGCCAGTCAGAGCTAGTGGGAGATCTATGAACATAGGATAAGAGAAGGTGTGTGTGTGTGTGTGTGTGTGTGTGTGTGTGTGTGTGTGTGTGTGTGTATCCATAGATGTCCGTAGCCACTGCTGAGTGTCTAATCGTTTTACTCGTCAGGAAGGTTCCCAGAAAGCATAGGGAGGAGGATCCTGGAAAATGTCCTGTCATTACATCAGAGACGTCCTGAGTGTTTATCTATTCTGCACGTGGGTGTGTCTGTCATCGTATCAACATACAGGCCATGGGACCTGTTGTCAACGGATGTCATACTACCAATCAAAATTACCTTTAGAACCGAACATGCGTGTGTGTGTTTGTCTGTCAAGCGTACCACAATGTCTTGAAATAACAGACGGTGACATCAGAGACTATGGAGCATTACAGTATGTGATATCCCCTGACAGTTCAGGACAAGACCTGATATATCATTCATATTGACAAGACATGACATATCATTCATATTGACAAGACACGACATATCATTCATATTGACAAGACATGACATATCATTCATATTGACAAGACATGACATATCATTCATATTGACAAGACATGACATATCATTCATATTGACAAGACATGACATATCATTCAAATTGACAAGACATGACATATCATTCATATTGACAAGACATGACATATCATTCCCATAGAATCATGCAGATACTTGGCAGCCATTTTGAGCCATCCAAAATGGTAGAAAGAAAATTAGTTGCTGCCAATGTGAATGAGAAGAGATGAGGCTTGCCTCCCAAATGACACCCTATGCCCTACATAGTGCATTACTTTTGATCAGATCCCTATGGGTCCTAGTCAAAACTAGTGCACTGAATAGGGAATAGGGTGCCATTTGGGATGTGTTGGAAGATATGCTGGCTCTACAGAGGACAGCTAATGACATCGAAGCATATTTCATACCCCCTTGGGCCCAGCATTAGATACAGTCGCTCTCTCTCTCTAACACACAGACACACACATGCATGCAAGCGCACGCGTGCACACACACACACACACACACACACACACACACACACACACACAAAACGGAATTAGCTTTACTTAATAGTTGATGGGTTGCCATGGAGATCAGAGGGCATTGATGTTTCTTCTGTGTCTCTTTGGAAACAATAAAAGAGAGGGAGAACTGGAGAGGGAGAGAGAAAGAGGGAGAGAGAGATTGAGTAAAACTCAAAGTGCAGACATGCTGATATATATTAAAAAGTCATCTACCCCCAGCTGGGACTTCTATGCCCTCCTCTCCACACCGTGTACCAGCCTGTACCACCCTGTATCACCCTGTACCACCCTGTACCACCCTGTATCACCCTGTATCACCCTGTACCACCCTGTACCACCCTGTATCACCCTGTATCACCCTGTACCACCCTGTACCACCCTGTATCACCCTGTACCACCCTGTACCAGCCTGTATCACCCTGTATCACCCTGTACCACCCTGTATCACCCTGTACCACCCTGTATCACCCTGTACCACCCTGTATCACCCTGTACCACCCTGTATCACCCTGTACCACCCTGTACCACCCTGTATCACCCTGTACCACCCTGTATCACCCTGTACCACCCTGTACCACCCTGTATCACCCTGTACCACCCTGTATCACCCTGTACCACTCTGTATCACCCTGTATCATCCTGTACCACCCTGTATCACCCTGTACCACCCTGTACCAGCCTGTACCACCCTGTATCACCCTGTACCACCCTGTACCACCCTGTATCACCCTGTACCACCCTGTATCACCCTGTACCACTCTATCACCCTGTTTCACCCTGTTTCACCCTGTACCACCCTGTATCACCCTGTACCACCCTGTACCAGCCTGTATCACCCT
The DNA here is from genome assembly GCF_901001165.1 of Salmo trutta. Lineage (NCBI taxonomy): Eukaryota > Metazoa > Chordata > Actinopteri > Salmoniformes > Salmonidae > Salmo > Salmo trutta. The sequence continues at coordinate 27,902 of NW_021823509.1, read as the reverse complement.
GTATCACCCTGTATCACCCTGTACCAGCCTGTACCAGCCTGTACCTCCCTGTACCTCACCAATGTCAATGCCTTCTGCAGCTTCAAGCTTCTCTTAGTCTGCAGGTGGTATGATACCATATGTTTTGGTTTTTAATGGAGTCCTGCGGTATTGTGCTTTCAAGGCCTACTTCAGGTGTAGGCAACCCTGTCCCTGGAGGCACCATACTGACCAACTGAGCTAAATGATCAGTTCAGTGATTGGCTACAACACAACTGGTCTTCCAGGTGGGTCAAACAATAATATGAAGTGCCTGCGGTACTCCAGGAACAGGGTTACCTACCTCTGGCCTACTTGATCACAAAGCTAAACTAAACTCTCCTTCCCTCCACTTTTACCTCACCAATATCAATGCTTTATACACCTTCCAGCCTTGTATCCTAGTCTGCAGGTGGTATGGTATAAGTCTTAATATGTTTGTTTTGTTTTCTAATGGAGTATTGTGGTATTGTTATTTCAAGGTATAACTGATCGCAAAGCTAAATCTCGATGCCCTTTCTTCCTCCTCCTCTTCCTCCTCTTCCTCCTTCCGCAATACCTCAGCTATACCAACACTTAAACATACGCCTTTTTTGCTAGCTTGCAGGTGGTATACTTAATATCTGAAAATGCTGGTTTTGTTTTCTAACGGAGTATTGTTCTATTGTTGTTGTGCTTCCGAGGCCCAAACCGATCTCAAGGCTCCAGTTCTTTTCAATACAGTGAGTCACAAGTGTTCTCTGTGTAGCTGTGCAATTATTTTCCTCCTCGAGTGTGAAAAACTGAAGGATTGTTTGTGAAACACTTTGACTCAATCTTCACAAAGTGTTGTTTTTGGTCAACATCGTTATACAGCTCTCGTCGGCTGGCCCATGCTACATATTCGTCGCCAGACCCACTGGCTCCAGGTCATCTATACGTTTTTGCGAGATAAGGCGGAGCTTTATCTCAGCTCACTGGTCACCATAACAACACCCACCCGTAGCACGCGCTCCAGCAAGTATATCTCACTGGTCATCCCCAAGCCAACAACTCCTTTGTCCGCCTTTCCTTCCAGTTCTCTGCTGCAAATGACTGGAATGAATTGCAAAAATCGCTGAAGTTGGAGACATATCTCCCTCACTAAGTTTAAGCATCAGCTATCTGAGCAGCTTACCGATCGCTGCAGCTGTACACAGCCCATCTGTAAATAGCCCATCCAACTACCTACCTCATCCCCATATTGTTTTTATTTACTTTTTTTGCTCTTTTGCACACCAGTATTTCTACTTACACATCATCATCTGCACATCTATCACTCCAGTGTTAATTTGCTAAATTGCCTATTTGTTGCCTTACCTCCTTACTCCATTTGCACACACTGTATATAGAGTTTTCTATTGTGTTATTGACTGTACATTTGTTTATGTGTAACTCTGTGTTTTTTGTCACACTGCTTTGCTTTATCTTGTCCAGGTCACAGTTGTAAATGAGAACTTGTTCTCAACTGGCCTACATGCTTAAATAAAGGTGAAATAAAAAAATGGGGAGAGAGAATGAGAGAGTGGGAGGGAGAGAGAGAAAGAAAGAGAGAAAGCGTTTAAGGGAGAGCGAGAGAGAGAGAAAGAGAGAGAGATGGAGTCAGAGGGGAAAGAAAGATTGAGAAAGAGAGAAAAAGGAAAAGATCCTCTAAGACTAGCACTAATTGACTCATTTTTCAGAGAACGATTTTTAAAGCGTTTGCACATTTTGAACGAGGGAAAGTGGGGGAAGGAGAGAATAAGCTGGGAAACAGAGGGAGAGAGAAAAATATAGTGAGAGAGAGAGGGAGCGAGAGAAAGCAAGAGAGAGAGAGAGAGAGAGAGAAAAGCAGGCAGCTGAGACCTTATAAGAATCAAGGACTGCTAGACTGGATTTCTACCTAGAGAGTTGGAGATGTGGTCACACTATTTTCAAATGTGTGTGTGTGTGTGTGCTCATGTGGTTTTACTATCCTTGTGGGGGCCAGAAGTCCTCACAAGGAAAGTAAAAAAAGAAACATTCGTTCATGTGTGGACATTTCAAAGGCTATTTTAAGCTTAGAGGTTACGTAGGTTTAGGGTTAGGGTTAGGAGTTAAGGTTAGGGTTAGGGTTAGGGTTAGGAGTTAAGGTTAGGGTTAGGGTTAGGAGTTAAGGTTAGGGTTAGGGTTAGGGTTAGGAGTTAGGGTTAGGGTTAGGAGTTAGGGTTAGGGTTAGGAGTTAAGGTTAGGGTTAGGGTTAGGGTTAGGAGTTAAGGTTAGGGTTAGGGTTAGGAGTTAAGGTTAGGGTTAGGAGTTAAGGTTAGGGTTAGGGTTAGGAGTTAAGGTTAGGGTTAGGAGTTAAGGTTAGGTTAAGGGTTAGGGTTAGGAGTTAAGGTTAGGGTTAGGGTTAGGTTTAAGGTTAGGTTAAGGTTTAGGGTTAGGGAAAATAGGATTTTGAATGGGAATCAATTGTTTGGCCCCCACAAGGATAGTAAAACAAACGCGCGTGTGTGTGTGTGTGTGTGTGTGTGTGTGTGTGTGTGTGTGTGTGTGTGTGTGTGTGTGTGTGTGTGTGTGTGTGTGTGTGTGTGTGTGCATGTGTGACAAAGATTATCCCTATATAGCATTAGCTTGCAGGCTCAATTCCTTCATTTTCACTGACTTTGACAGAAATATAAAGTTGCTGGCTCTAAATGTACTAATGCTACAGTTATTTCCAGGAAGTTATTTCCCTGTATCTATATCATCTCCAACTACATAGCAGCTTGAAGGATGATAGCCTGGTGATTTGCACTAGAGGCTGTGACAGCTTGGGATAATCTAAGTGCTCATTACTGCATAGAGCTGGACCAGCTTTGTAAAAATGGCTGACATATCATATATCCTATACCTATTAAGTAGAAGAGAGAGGTGGGTTGGTGGTGGGTGGGTGGGGGGAGAGAAGACTATGAGGAGAGAGGATGGGAAGGAGAATGCAGAAGGAGAGACAGGAATAAGGAGAAAGGGGGAGAGAGAGGGTGACGAGGGAGAAAGAGAAGAAAAACTATTCTTTCCCCTCTAGACCTTTTCCCCCATGTCTCCTTGTACATCTGTTACACTGTACTGTATTATAGATCTGTTGTGATACATTGTACTGTATTATAGATCTGTTGTGATACATTGTACTGTATCATAGATCTGTTGTGATACATTGTACTGTATTATAGATCTGTTGTGATACATTGTACTGTATTATAGATCTGTTGTGATACATTGTACTGTATTATAGATCTGTTGTGATACATTGTACTGTATTAGATCTGTTGTGTTACATTGTATTGTATTGTAGATCTGTTGTGATACATTGTACTGTATTATAGATCTGTTGTGATACATTGTACTGTATTATAGATCTGTTGTGATACATTGTACTGTATTATAGATCTGTTGTGATACATTGTACTGTTTTATAGATCTGTTGTGATACATTGTACTGTATTATAGATCTGTTGTGATACATTGTACTGTATTAGATCTGTTGTGTTACATTGTATTGTATTGTAGATCTGTTGTGATACATTGTACTGTATTATAGATCTGTTGTGATACATTGTACTGTATTATAGATCTGTTGTGATACATGGTACTGTATTATAGATCTGTTGTGATACATTGTACTGTATTATAGATCTGTTGTGATACATTGTACTGTATTATAGATCTGTTGTGATACATTGTACTGTATTATAGATCTGTTGTGATACATTGTACTGTATTAGATCTGTTGTGTTACATTGTATTGTATTGTAGATCTGTTGTGATACATTGTACTGTATTATAGATCTGTTGTGATACATTGTACTGTATTAGATCTGTTGTGTTACATTGTATTGTATTGTAGATCTGTTGTGATACATTGTACTGTATTATAGATCTGTTGTGATACATTGTACTGTATTAGATCTGTTGTGTTACATTGTATTGTATTGTAGATCTGTTGTGATACATTGTACTGTATTAGATCTGTTGTGTTACATTGTACTTTATCATAGATCTGTTGTGATACATTGTACTGTATTATAGATCTGTTGTGATACATTGTAATGTATTATAGATCTGTTGTGATACATTGTACTGTATTATAGATCTGTTGTGTTACATTGTATTGTATTATCTATCTGTTGTGATACATTGTACTGTATTATAGATCTGTTGTGATACATTGTACTGTGTTATAGATCTGTTGTGATACATTGTACTGTATTATAATCCATTGTGATACATTGTACTGTATTAGAGATCTGTTGTGATACATTGTACTGTATTAGATCTGTTGTGTTACATTGTACTTTATCATAGATCTGTTGTGGTACATTGTACTGTATTATATATCTGTTGTGGTACATTGTACTGTATTATAGATCTGTTGTGATACATTGTACTGTATTATAGATCTGTTGTGATACATTGTACTGTAATATAGATCTGTTGTGATACATTGTACTGTATTATAGATCTGTTGTGATACATTGTACTGTATTATAGATCTGTTGTGATACATTGTACTGCATTATAGATCTGTTGTGATACATTTTACTGTATTATAGATCCGTTGTGATACATTGTACTGTATTATATATCTGTTGTGGTACATTGTACTGTATTATAGATCTGTTGTGATACATTGTACTGTATTATATATCTGTTGTGGTACATTGTACTGTATTATAGATCTGTTGTGATACATTGTACTGTATCATAGATCTGTTGTGATACATTGTACTGTATTATAGATCTGTTGTGATACATTGTACTGTATTATAGATCCGTTGTGATACATTGTACTGTATTTTAGATCTGTTGTGATACATTGTACTGCATTATAGATTTGTTGTGATACATTGTACTGTATTATAGATCCGTTGTGATACATTGTACTGTATTATATATCTGTTGTGGTACATTGTACGGTATTGAATATCTGTTGTGATACATTGTACTGTATTATAGACCTGTTGTGATACATTGTACTGTATTATAGATCTGTTGTGATACATTGTACTGTATTATAGATCTGTTGTGATACATTGTACTGTATTATAGATCTGTTGTGAAACATTGTACTGTATTATAGATCTGTTGTGATACATTGTACTGCATTATAGATCTGTTGTGATACATTGTACTGCATTATAGATCTGTTGTGATACATTGTACTGTATTATAGATCCGTTGTGATACATTGTACTGTATTATATATCTGTTGTGGTACATTGTACTGTATTATAATCCATTGTGACACATTGTACTGTATTATAGATCTGTTGTGATACATTGTACTGTATTATAGATCTGTTGTGATACATTGTACTGTATCATAGATCTGTTGTGGTACATTGTACTGTATTATAATCCATTGTGATACATTGTACTGTATTATAGATATGTTGTGATACATTGTACTGTATTATAGATCTGTTGTGATACATTGTACTGTATCATAGATCTGTTGTGATACATTGTACTGTATTATAGATCTGTTGTGATACATTGTACTGTATTATATATCTGTTGTGATACGTTGTACTGTATTATATATCTGTTGTGATACATTGTACTGTATTATAGACCTGTTGTGATACATTGTACTGTATTATAGATCTGTTGTGATACATTGTACTGTATCATAGATCTGTTGTGATACATTGTACTGTATTATAGATCTGTTGTGATACATTGTACTGTATTATAGATCTGTTGTGATACATTGTACTGTATTATAGATCTGTTGTGGTACATTGTACTCTATCATAGATCTGTTGTGATACATTGTACTGTATTATAGATCTGTTGTGGTACATTGTACTGTATTATAGACCTGTTGTGATACATTGTACTGTATCATACATCTGTTGTGGTACATTGTACTGTATTATCGATCTGTTGTGATACATTGTACTGTATTATAGATCTGTTGTGGTACATTGTACTGTATTATAGATCTGTTGTGATACATTGTACTGTATTATAGATCTGTTGTGATACATTGTACTGTATTATAGATCTGTTGTGATACATTGTACTGTATCATAGATCTGTTGTGGTACATTGTACTGTATTATAATCCATTGTGATACATTGTACTGTATTATAGATCTGTTGTGATACATTGTGCTGTATTATAGATCTGTTGTGATACATTGTACTGTATCATAGATCTGATGTGATATTATTGAAACATGTTCTTCAGAGCTCGGAATATTTCCCTTTATATGCCAGTAATAGCTGCAAGTTATTGATTTAAATGTGTGAGTGTGCTTTGTGCGCATGTGCTTTCATGCGTGTGTGTATGTGGGTGTGCACATTGTCTGTCTTTATCCATAGTAATGTATGTATAGAACATCTAGGCTTTTAGAATAGGAAGAAGGACAGTGAGGATTCAGGTACGGTGAACGTAATACAGGATTCTACAAAGGATTCTACTGATGTAATACAAAGGATTCCACTGATGTAATACACAGGATTCTGCTGATGTAATACGCATAGTTCTTCTCACGTAATATACAGGATTCTATTGATGTAATACAAAGGATTCTACTGATGTAATACACAGGATTTTACTAATGTAATACACATGATTCTACTGATGTAATGCACAGGATTCTGCTGATGTAATACACATAGTTCTACTCATGTAATACACAGGATTCTACTGATGTAATACAAAGGATTCTACAGATGTAATACACAGGATTCTACAGATGTAATACACAGGATTCTTCTATTGTAAGCCCAGGATTCCAGTAATGTTGTGGCCGCAATCCTAATTTCAAAAGCCTATTATATGTACTTCAGATGTCCAAACAAATCATCCATTCATGGTAATGAACAAGTTAATATGGGACTTTGGGCTGTGCTCATAAATCTGAAGAAAGGATTTGTCCATGTATTGTGTATTACTTCATGGCCGGTACTTCTCCTTTTCACATGAAAATGTCAGAGGTATAGAAAACAAAATGGAAAGAATTGAGCACGTATTTTCTATCCTACAGAAGTCATACAGCAACAATATCTTCTTTATTTTTCCCCTCTTTCCTCCCCCTCTGTGTTTTAAACTCTGTTCCCCCTGAAGTGTTGGAAGTAGGTCCGGCAGTGATGGAGAGCAGAGTTGCATTAGAGCAGAGACTATTGTATTAATTAATCCCCCAGAGGGTGATTTGGCCCGCTGGACTATTAAATACCTCTTTTAGTGTTTGTATTCATCCATAGCCCCTCAAAGCCACAATGCATATTCAATGGATGTGTCCCAAATGGCACCCCATTCTCTACAGTGTGCACTACTTTTGACTAGTGAAACATTTAGGGAATAGGGTACCATTTGGGACATATTTTCAATATCTCACTGTCACACTTCAAAGAACTGCTGGGAAGTTTCTCTCGCTGTTCTTTTTTATACGTCTGGATTTCTCTCTGTCACCCTATCCCTCTCTCTCTCTCTCTCTCTCTCTCTCTCTCGTCTCTCTCTCTCTCTCTCATCTCTCTCTCTCTCCTCTCTCTCTCTCTCTCTCTCTCTCTCTCTCTCTCTCTCTCTCTATATATATATATATATATATATATATATATATATATATATATATATATGTATCTGCATATATTTCTGTCTCTCACTCTCTCTCCCTATTTGGTTCCACCTAACTAAAGTGTTATTATAGGGCCCTGTTGTTGTCTGTGGTTCCACCTAACTAAAGTGTTATTATAGGGCCCTGTTGTTGTCTACCTGGTTCCACCTAACTAAAGTGTTATTATAGGGCCCTGTTGTTGTCTACCTGGATCCACTTAACTAAAGTGTTATTATAGGGCCCTGCTGTTGTCTATGTGGTTCCACCTAACTAAAGTGTTATTATAGGGCCCTGTTGTTGTCTGTGGTTCCACCTAACTAAAGTGTTATTATAGGGCCCTGTTGTTGTCTGTGGTTCCACCTAACTAAAGTGTTATTATAGGGCCCTGTTGTTGTCTACGTGGTTCCACCTAACTAAAGTGTTATTATAGGGCCCTGTTGTTGTCTGTGGTTCCACCTAACTAAAGGGTTATTATAGGGCCCTGTTGTTGTCTACCTGGTTCCACGTAACTAAAGTGTTATTATAGGGCCCTGTTGCTGTCTGTGGTTCCACCTAACTAAAGTGTTATTATAGGGCCCTGTTGTTGACTACGTGGTTCCACCTAACGAAAGTGTTATTATAGGGCCCTGTTGTTGTCTACGTGGTTCCACCTAACTAAAGTGTTATTATAGGGCCCTGTTGTTGTCTGTGGTTCCACCTAACTAAAGTGTTATTATAGGGCCCTGTTGTTGTCTGTGGTTCCACCTAACTAAAGTGTTATTATAGGGCCCTGTTGTTGTCTACCTGGTTCCACGTAACTAAAGTGTTATTATATGGCCCTGTTGTTGTCTACCTGGTTCCACCTAACTAAAGTATTATTATAGGGCCCTGTTGTTGACTACGTGGTTCCACCTAACTAAAGTGTTATTATAGGGCGCTGTTGTTGTCTGTGGTTCCACTTAACTAAAGTGTTATTATAGGGCCCTGTTGTGTTCTGTGGTTCCACCTAACAAACTTGAGAAGCACCCAATGCAAAAAACATATCTCTAGATGTTTATATTATGCTAATTAGCTCATGTCACACGGCCTTTTACATAATTCAGGATTAAATCACAACATAAAGCTGGACCATTTGACATATGAAGAAGCTTGAAGAAAAGGTTCAAATCCAGGCATGTCACATGATTAACCAGGACACGGGAACCTAATTATAGAGTAGTAGTCTTTCTGTCTCCATGTCCTGTTATTCCAGTCTCCATGTCCTGTTAATCCAGTCTCTCTGTCCTGTTATTCCAGTCTCCATGTCCTGTTAATCCAGTCTCTCTGTCCTGTTAATCCAGTCTCTCTGTCCTGTTAATCCAGTCTCTCTGTCCTGTTAATCCAGTCTCTTTGTCCTGTTAATCCAGTCTGTATGTTCTGTTAATCCAGTCTCTCTGTCCTGTTAATCCAGTCTGTATGTTCTGTTAATCCAGTCTGTATGTCCTGTTAATCCAGTCTGTCTGTCCTGTTAATCCAGTCTGTATGTTCTGTTATTCCCAGTCTGTATGTTCTGTTAATCCAGTATCTTTGTCCTGTTAATCCAGTATGTATGTTCTGTTAATCCAGTCTCTCTGTCCTGTTAATCCAGTCTCCATGTCCTGTTAATCCAGTCTGTATGTTCTGTTAATCCAGTCTGTATGTCCTGTTAATCCAGTGTCTCTGTCCCGTTAATCCAGTCTGTATATTCTGTTAATCCAGTCTCTCTGTCCTGTTAATCCAGTCTCCATGTCCTGTTAATCCAGTCTGTATGTTCTGTTAATCCAGTCTGTATGTCCTGTTAATCCAGTGTCTCTGTCCCGTTAATCCAGTCTGTATGTTCTGTTAATCCAGTCTCTCTGTCCTGTTAATCCAGTCTCTCTGTTTTGTTAATCTAGTCTCTCTGTCCTGTTAATCCAGTCTGTATGTTCTGTTAATCCAGTCTCTCTGTCCTGTTAATCCAGTCTGTATGTTCTGTTAATCCAGTCTCTCTGTCCTGTTAATCCAGTCTCTCTGTCCTATTAATCCAGTCTGTATGTTCTGTTAATCCAGTCTCTCTGTCCTGTTAATCCAGTCTGTATGTTCTGTTAATCCAGTCTCTCTATCCTGTTAATCCAGTCTCTCTGTCTTGTTAATCTAGTCTCTCTGTCCTGTTAATCCAGTCTGTATGTCCTGTTCATCCAGTCTCTCTGTCCTGTTAATCCAGTCTGTATGTTCTGTTAATCCAGTCTCTCTGTCCTGTTAATCCAGTCTGTATGTTCTGTTAATCCAGTCTCTCTGTCCTGTTAATCCAGTCTGTATGTTCTGTTAATCCAGTCTCTCTACACTGAGAATTATCCTTAACCCTGGTGCCTCTACGTGGTTCGAGCGCTGCAGTATAATGGTGATATTACTCAACTGTGTGACCCTGGGTATGTACCAACCCTGTGAGAACATAGACTGCTCTTCAGACCGCTGTAAGGTACTACAGGTCAGTATCACACACACACGCTGCACACACACACACACACACACACACACACACACACACACACACACACACACACACACACACACACACACACACACACACACACACACACACACACACACACACTAATACTGTTTAACTATGCGATCCCTGTGCAAGGACCACTACTCACTTTCTTCACACCTCTCAAATTCCTCTCAATAGCACCTCTTGTCATCTATTGAAAAAGGACTTTCTTTCCTTCTTTCTCCTCTGTCTTTTCTCTCTGATGTGAAGGCACTACATTGCTTTCTCTATGTGCTTGTTTTTTTAAACAGAACAGTAAGAGATTGTCTCTTCGTTGACCCACCGTCATCTTTACAGATGTTTTACTGTATCACTGATTTATCCTGGAGAAGACACGTGACATGGATATATTCTGTCTCTCTTCTCTCTCGCTCACAACCATACACACACACGCACGGACACACACACAGCGTGTATAGCCTATGTATGAACACATACTGTACATGTAGGAGTCTCTGTGTGTGTGTGTGTGTGTGTGCGTGTGTGCGCGCAGCCAGGTCACCCATGATACAAGTCAGTATTCGAAGTCCATCCATGTCTGAGGACTTAAGGAGATGAGGTGGAAACTGGACACTAGGGGCAACAGTGAGTGCTGTTACCTTCCAGTAGGTTTTGATATACTTGGGCGTTGTTGACAAGGAGTTGGGCTTTGTGGACAGGGATGGCGGATGGGCGTAAGCCTCTGATTCTAAACTTTGCAGTTTGAATCCAGTGATGGAAAGTTGTTTTATCATTTTACTGCAGCGGGCTAAATCAGGGTCACACAGAGCGTTTCTTGGTAGTCTTGAGCAAATCTACTTTGAAACAAAAGTATACATCTCACACACATGGTTATGGCCTTATAGACATAGAGCTGAAAAGGATGAAATGTTCAGTTTGCATCCCAATATTTAACTTTATATACACTACTATTCAAAAGTTTGGGGTCACTTAGAAATGTCCTTGTTTTTTAAAGAAAAGCACATTTTTTTGTCCATTAAAATAACATCAAATTGATCAGAAATATGGTGTAGACATTGTTAATGTTGTAAATGACTATTGTAGCTGATTTTTTACGGAATATCTACATAGGCGTACAGAGGCCCATTATCAGCAACCATCACTCCTGTGTTCCAATGGCACATTGTGTTAGCTAATCCAAGTTTATACTTTTAAAAGGCTAATTGATCATTAGAAAACCCTTTTGCAATTATGTTAGCACAGCTGAAAACTGTTGTACTGATTAAAGTAGCAATACAACTGGCCTTCTTTAGACTAGTTGAGTATCTGGAGCATCAGCATTTGTGGGTTTGATTACAGGCTCAAAATGGCCAGAAACAAAGAACTTTCTTCTGAAACTTATCAGTCTATTCTTGTTCTGAGAAATGAAGGCTATTCCATGCAAGAAATTGCCAAGAAACTGAAGATCTCTGACAACGCTGTGTACTACTCCCTTCACAGAACAGCGCAAACTGTCTCTAACCAGAATAGAAAGAGGAGTGGGAGTCCCGGTGCACAACTGAGCAAGAGGACATTAGTACAAGTACATTAGAGTGTCTAGTTTGAGAAACAGATGCCTCACAAGTCCTCCTTGGATTAGCTAACACAACGTGCCTTTGGAACACAGGAGTGATGGTTGCTGATTATGGGTCTCTGTACGCCTATGTAGATATTCTATTGAAAATCAGCCGATTCCAGCTATAATAGTCATTTACACATAAAAATGTCTACACTGTATTTCTGATCAATTTTATGTTATTTTAATGGACAAAGAAAATGTGCTTTTCTTTCAAAAACAAGAACATTTCTAAGTGACCCCAAACTTTTGAACGGTAGTGTACGTCACAGAAGGCTGATATATAACAAAACCGGATTTTTGCATTCTTTTTAAAGTAATGTTTATTAATTATGAAATTGTGAAAAATATTCATAACAGTCCTCCCATGAGGCCACAAGATCATTTGATTGCAGGAAAGGCCTACACCTATCCCAAACCTTAACCTTTACCTTAACCATTCAGAGTGAATGCCTAACCTTAACCCTTACCTTAACCATTCAGAGTTAAGGCTTACCCTTAACCTTAACCTTAACCATTCAGAGTTAAGGCTTACCCGTAACCTTAACCATTCAGAGTTAAGGCTTACCCTTAACCTTAACCTTAACCCTTACTTTAACCATTCAGAGTTAAGGCTTACCCTTAACCTTAACCTTAACCATGCAGAGTTAAGGCTTACCCGTAACCTTAACCTTAACCATTCAGAGTTAAGACTTACCCTTAACCTTAACCATTCAGAGTTCAGGCTTACCCATAACCTTAACCTTAACCATTCAGAGTTCAGGCTTAACCTTAAGATTTCAGAGTTAATGCCTAAACTAACCTTAAACACTTACAATTTGACGTTTGCAACAACTTCGAAATGTGTAATTTGAGAAACATGGATGAACATCTAATTCTGACTTGAAACTGTGAGAGCTAGTTGATGTGTGTGAAGCGTGCGTGCGTGCGTGCGTGTGGATTCTCCCCTCCAGATCTAACAGAAATCCTCCTGCCCATATCTATTGGTCTTTACTGTGGATTTAAAATCTCTATGGGGAATAGGGGACAACTGGTGTCTTATATCACTGTTTACTGAATCTACCTCTGCCTCACTGTAACCCATAAAGAGTCAGTGTACAGATTGACATTATTCAGTACTCTATGTACCGTATAAACAATGTCACAGTGTACAGATTGACATTATTCAATACTCTATGTACCGTATAAACAACGTCACAGTGTACAGGTTGACATTATCTCGTACTCTATGTACCACATTAACAACGTCACAGTGTACAGGTTGACATTATTCAATACTCTATGTACCACATTAACAACGTCACAGTGTACAGGTTGACATTATCTAGTACTCTATGTACCGTATTAACAACGTCACAGTGTACAGGTTGACATTATCTAATACTCTATGTACCACATTAACAACGTCACAGTGTACAGGTTGACATTATCTAATACTCTATGTACCATATTAACAACGTCACAGTGTACAGGTTGACATTATCTAATACTCTGTGTACCGTATAAACAACGTCACAGTGTACAGGTTGACATTATCTAATACTCTATGTACCACATTAACAACGTCACAGTGTTCAGGTTGACATTATCTAATACTCTATGTACCACATTTACAACGTCACAGTGTACAGGTTGACATTAGCTAATACTCTATGTACCATATTAACAACGTCCCAGTGTACATGTTGACATTATCTAGTACTCTATGTACCACATTAACAACGTCACAGTGTACAGGTTGACATGATCTAATACTCTATGTACCATATTAACAATGTCACAGTATACAGGTTGACATTATCTAATACTCTATGTACCACATTAACAACGTCACAGTGTACAGGTTGACATGATCTAATACTCTATGTACCATATTAACAACGTCACAGTGTACAGGTTCACATTATTCAATACTCTATGTACCACATTAACAACGTCACAGTGTACAGGTTGACATTATCTAGTACTCTATGTACCACATTAACAACGTCACAGTGTACAGGTTGACATTATTCAATACTCTATGTACCGTATAAACAACGTCACAGTGTACAGGTTGACATTATTCAGTACTCTATGTACCACATTAACAACGTCACAGTGTACAGGTTGACATTATCTAATACTCTATGTACCACATTTACAACGTCACAGTGTACAGGTTGACATTATCTAATACTCTATGTACCACATTAACAACGTCACAGTGTACAGGTTGACATTATCTAATACTCTATGTACCGTATAAACAACGTCACAGTGTACAGGTTGACATTATCTAATACTCTATGTACCATATTAACAACGTCACAGTGTACAGGTTGACATTATCTAATACTCTATGTACCACATTAACAACGTCACAGTGTACAGGTTGACATGATCTAATACTCTATGTACCATATTAACAACGTCACAGTGTACAGGTTGACATTATCTAATACTTTATGTACCGTATAAACAACGTCACAGTGTACAGGTTGACATTATCTAATACTCTATGTACCGTATAAACAATGTCACAGTGTACAGGTTGACATTATTCAATACTCTATGTACCATATTAACAACGTCACAGTGTACAGGTTGACATTATCTAATACTCTATGTACCATATTAACAACGTCGTTTAATAGAAGACGTAGTATATCTAGTCTAGGCTCAGCATCCACTTATTGTAGGTGAGTTTTAGCTGTGTCTGTTTTTAAACATAATATAATGTACCATTTAGCAGACGCTTTTATCTAAAGCAACTTACAGTCATCTGTGCATACTGTTGGTACTTTCTGTTTTGTTCATTCATGGTTTTGAAATGGCAGGGATTTTTTGGTTGTGGTGTGCTAGTGATGTAGAGAGCCTGAGTTACACTCTATTGGTTCCATCCATGCGTGTCAGCTGTGTGTGTGTGTGTGTTTGTTTGTTTGTGTGAGTGCGTGTGCGTTGTCAGTCTTTCTCTGAATCCTCAGAGATGAAAAAGACAATTGAAATTCTTTGAGCCCTCCTGTCAGAGAGAGAGATAATGTGACAGAAAGATAGAGAGAGAGGAGGGATAGAAAGAGATAGGGAGAGAGTGACAGAAAGAGAGAGGGAGGGACAGAAAGAGGGAGAGAGGGAGGTCGGGACAGAAAGAGAGAGGTATGGAGGGAGGGACAGAAAGAGAGAGAGATGGAGAGAGGGAGGGAATGACCTGTGGAAATGTCAAGGGAGGGATTATTTAGTTTGATTGTTGGAACTCGATCTTTACTGAGGGTCTCTCCTCGCTCATTGCTTCCTTTTCACAAAGGTCAAAGGTGAAGACTGATATAGTTGTCACTTAACTTAACTACAGGTCTAGGATCAGGTTGCCATACCCCCCATTCTAATCTTGATCATTAAGGTGGATTTAAAATCTGAACCTCTATCAGTAGATAGAGACTCCAGCTCTGTCAACTAAACTGTGACCATCCTAGAGGGGAAAGAGTGCCAAATGCTTTCAGCTCAGAACAACAAATAAATGGGTTGTATCATGCAGTTCAATTTCAAATCATGTTGCGCGCATTATTCAATTTAATACAATTACGAGC
Organism: Salmo trutta; assembly: GCF_901001165.1. Classification (NCBI taxonomy): domain Eukaryota; kingdom Metazoa; phylum Chordata; class Actinopteri; order Salmoniformes; family Salmonidae; genus Salmo; species Salmo trutta. The sequence goes on along the minus strand of NW_021823509.1, from coordinate 12,659 downwards.
ACTCTTTCAACCAAATAATGATTCTGTAATCCCTGGAATAAAAAGCAGACAACAAACAGAATTTTGGCGTGAATGAATTAAGCACAACAATAACAACAACAACAACAATATTAATGTCAACAACAGAAGCAGCAGAGATTGGTGATGCCTTTATACAATTTTAATTAGCTGCTTGATTAGGGACTGTGGTTCAATGTGTGTGTGTGTGTGTGTGTGTGTATGCATGTGCGCGGGTGTGTGTGTGTGTGTGTGTGTGTGTGTAAGCTTTTCGCTGATTGCAGTTCAGACAAATCGTTTTTCATTAGTTGTCTGTTTACAGAAAGAAGGGAATGGATGGTGGAGAAGGGTGATATGGAGGTGGATTGGCAGGGAGGGATGGGGAGATGGAGAGACATCAGGTATTCTCAATAAGCTGACTATCCTTTCTTCCCTCTCTCCTACTTTCACCCTTTCCACTTCCTCTCCTTGCTCCTTTACTCCCTCCCTCTCCTTCCCACCCACTCTCCCTCCCTCACTCCTTAATCCTTCTTTCCCTCCCCTCGCCCTCTCTCTTCCTCTCTATCCCCCTCCTCTCTCTCTCTCTCTCTCTCTCTCTCTCTCTCTCGCTTTCTCTCTCTCCACCACCCCTCCCTCTTTCTCACCCCCTCTCCCTCCCTCAATCCTCAATCCCTCTCCTCTCTCCCTCCTCTCTCTCGCTCTCTCCTACCACCTCCCTCTCTCTCTCCTACCCCCTCCCTCTCTCTCCCTCTCTCCTACCCCCTCCCTCTCTCTCTCCCTCTCCCTCTCCCTCTCTCTCCCATCTCCCTCTCTCTCCCCCCCTCTCCCTCCCTCCCTCTCTCTCTCTCTCTCTCCCCTCTCCCTCTCTCTCTCCCTCCCCTCTCTCTCTCTCTCCCTCTCTCTCCCTCTCTCTCTCCCCTCTCCCTCTCTCTCTCCCCCTCTCTCTCCCCTCTCCCTCTCTCTCCCTCTCTCCCTCTCTCTCCCCTCCCTCTCTCTCCCTCCCTCTCTCTCTCCCTCCCCTCTCCCTCGCTCTCCCCCTCTCTCTCTCCCTCTCCCTCTTTCTCGCCCCCTCTCTCTCCCCTCTCCCTCTCTCTCCCTCCCTCTCTCTCTCCCTCCCTCCCTCTCTCTCCCCTCCCTCTCTCTCCCTCCCTCTCTCTCTCCCTCCCCTCTCCCTCGCTCTCCCCCCTCTCTCTCTCCCCTCTCCCTCTTTCTCGCCCCCTCTCTCTCCCCTCTCCCTCTCTCTCCCTCCCTCTCTCTCTCCCTCCCCTCTCCCTCTCTCTCCCATCTCCCTCTCTCTCCCCCCCTCTCCCTCCCTCCCTCTCTCTCTCTCTCCCTCTCTCTCGCCCTCTCTCTCTCCCCCTCTCCCTCTCTCTCTCCCGTCTCCCTCTCTCCCTCCCTCCCTCTCTCTCCCCTCCCTCTCTCTCTCTCCCTCCCTCTCTCTCTCCCTCCCCTCTCCCTCTCTCTCCCCTCCCTCTCTCTCTCTCCTCTCTCTCCCATCTCTCAGGCCTTCGACGTCTTCATCTATGTCTTCTTTGCGGTGGAAATGGTGGTGAAGATGATGGCCCTCGGAATCTTTGGCCGTCGCTGTTACCTGGGCGACACGTGGAACCGTCTGGATTTCTTCATCGTCATGGCAGGGTAAGATTATCTCTCTCTCTCTCTCTGTCTTTTTTTATCTCCCTCTCCCTCTCTCAATTCAGTTCAATTCAAGGGGCTTTATTGGCATGGGAAACATATGTTAACATTGCCAAAGCAAGTGAAGTAGATAATGTACAAAAGTGAAATAAACAATCAAAATTAACAGTAAACATTACACATACAGAAGTTTCAAAAAAATAAAGACATTACAAATGTCATATTATGTATATATTTACAGTGTTGTAACGATGTACAAAGGGTTAATGTACAAAAGGGAAAATAAATAAGCATAAATATGGGTTGTATTTACAATGGTGTTTGTTCTTCACTGGTTGACCTTTTCTTGTGGCAACAGGTCACACATCTTGCTGCTGTGATTGCACACTGTGGTATTTCACCCAGTAGATATGGGAGTTTATCAAAATTGGGTTTGTTTTCTAATTCTTTGTGGGTCTGTGTAATCTGAGGGAAATATGTGTCTCTAATATGGTCATACATTTGGCAGGAGGTTAGGAAGTGCAGCTCAGTTTCCACCTCATTGTGTGGGCAGTGTTCACATAGCCTGTCTTCTCTTGAGAGCCAGGTCTGCCTACGGCGGCCTTTCTCAATAGCAAGGCAATGCTCACTGAGTCTGCACATAGTCAAAGCTTTCCTTAAGTTTGGGTCAGTCACAGTGGTCAGGTATTCGGCCACTGTGTACTCTCTGTTTAGGGCCAAATAGCTTTCTAGTTTGCTCTGTTTTTTTTCTCTCTCTATCTTTCTGTCACAATATCTCTCTCTCTCCCTCTCCCCCCCCTCTCTGTCACAATATCTCTCTCCCTCTCCCTTTCCTCCCCCTCCTCTCTCTCTATCTTTCTGTCACATTATCTCTCTCCTCCCCCCCTCTCTCTCTTTATGTATTTCTCTCTCTCCGTCCGTATCTTATCTTGAACACCTGCTAGGTCCAGATGTCTTACCGGTGGATGATCGGTTCAGTGTGAACTTTTGAAGTTGCTAAACTTTATTCTGTAACTGTATAGTGCAGTGGTTGTCAATTCAAGTCTGTAACTGCTGCTTGCATTTTCTCCCTGTTTGTTAGCTGATTGATTTCATGTCACCGATTGTAGACCTCAATGTCGTCGTCGTCCCCCCCCCCCCCCTTGCTATAGTCAGAAGCAAACAGCAATGAATGGTGCCAAACGAGTTATGGATTGCAATGCTGGAGTATATATCAACAGTCCAATGGTGATTTAAATACAGACGGTACAGGCTTGGCAGTGGGTACCCACAGTGTGATGTATCACTGCAGTACACACGCTGGGTTCAATGGGTTGTTCTCAGGACTCTAACTGTTGTAAATCCCCCCAGTGGAAAAGCACTGTTATTGTCCTATTAGGTTCTGGCCCAGGCCCAGGACTCTAACTGTTGTAAATCACCCCAATAGAAAAACACTGTTATTGTCCTATTAGGTTCTGGCCCAGGCCCAGGACTCTAACTGTTGTAAATCACCCCAATAGAAAAACACTGTTATTGTCCTATTAGGTTCTGGCCCAGGCCCAGGACTCTAACTGTTGTAAATCACCCCAATAGAAAAACACTGTTATTGTCCTATTAGGTTCTGGCCCAGGCCCAGGACTCTAACTGTTGTAAATCCCCCCAATAGAAAAACACTGTTATTGTCTCAGGGAGAAGTCTCCAATGACAAACTTCAAATATGAAAGCTCCATATAATTTGTATCTCTCTTTCATTCTTACTCCTTCTCTTACTTCTACTTGTATCTCTGCCTCTAATCTTTATCTCTTTAAATCTCTCTCTCTATTTATCTCTCTCTTTCTCTCTTTATATGTATCTTTCTTTCTCTACTATATATCTCTCTCTTTCTCTCTACTGTATATCTCTCTCTTTCTCTCTCTCTACTCTTTCTCTCTTTATATCTATCTCGATCTCACTCCCCCACCCATCTTTATCACTTTCACCATCTCTCTTTTGCTCTTTCTCTGCCTTTTCCATCTCTGTATCCTTCATCTCTCTTCCCCCTCTCCCCTCTCTCCTCCATCTCTCTCCCACCTCTCCCCTCTCTCCTCCATCTCTCTCCCCCCTCTCCCCTCTCTCCTCCATCTCTCTTCCCCCTCTCCCCTCTCTCCTCCATCTCTCTTCCCCTCTCTCCTCCATCTCTCTTCCCCCTCTCCTCTCTCCTCCATCTCTCTTCCCCTCTCCCCTCCATCTCTCTTCCCCCTCTCCCCTCTTTCCTCCATCTCTCTTCCCCTCTCTCCTCCATCTCTCTTCCCCCTCTCCCCTCTCTCCTCCATCTCTCTTCCCCCTCTCTCCTCCATCTCTCTTCCCCTCTCTCCTCCATCTCTCTTCCCCCTCTCCTCTCTCCTCCATCTCTCTTCCCCTCTCTCCTCCATCTCTCTTCCCCCTCTCCTCTCTCCTCCATCTATCTTCCCGCTCTCCTCTCTCCTCCATCTCTCTTCCCCTTTCCCCTCCATCTCTCTTCCCCCTCTCCCCTCTCTCCTCCATCTCTCTTCCCCTCTCCTCCATCTCTCTTCCCCCTTTCCCCTCTCTCCTCCATCTCTCTTCCCCCTTTCCCCTCTCTCCTCCATCTCTCTTCCCCCTCTCCCCTCTCTCTTTCCTGTTCTCTCTTAATCTTTCTTCAACATTGTTTACATAAGCGGATGCCAGATGGATGGACCTATTTCTATGTTTTAGTGCCAAGCCTATATTCAGTGTGTGCACCAGTGAAATGCTTCCCCAACCATGTCTGTGTGTCCCTCATCCTCCCCTGCAGTAGTGTGACTGGCACACACAGCGAGGAATGGCAGGGAGGAGGGTGTTAACCCAAGCACGCACGCACGCACGCACACACACACACACACACACACACACGTGCGGTGCAGAAAACAAGCAGAAGGAGTGGATTACAAGAGCAGCACAGCTCCGACAGCGCTTGACTTTTGGACCCGTGCCTGTTTGTTTGTACTATGGATAATGTTGATGTCTATGCACATGAGGGGTGGCCCTATCCCAGTCTGTTGTCCTCACATGCTTCAAGATGTCCAACATTGTTCCTGTACCCAAGAAACTGAAGGTAACTGAACTAAATGACTATCGTCCCGTATCACTCACTTGTGTCATCATGAAGTGCTTTGAGAGACTAGTTAAGGATCATATCACCTCCACCCTACCTGATTCCCTAGACTAGTGTTGGGTGTGTGTGTGTGTGTCTGGAGAACTCTACACATTTTGCCAGGGGGCGGAGAGAATATTTTGCCAATGTATAACTACTTTCATGCAAATGTCAATGTTTTAGTATTTTAGTGCAATTGAGATTGCGTCACCTATGGATCTGTTTGATCTGTATGCAAATTAGAGTCTGGCTAGGGTGTCTGGGATGAGTTGATGTGTGCCATAACCAGCCTTTCAAAGTACTTCATGATTACCAATGTGAGTTCTACAGGGCGGTAGTCATTCTGGCATGAAGCCTTAGAGTTAATGATTACCAATGTGAGTTCTACAGGACGGTAGTCATTCTGGCATGAAGCCTTAGAGTTAATGATTACCAATGTGAGTTCTACAGGGCGGTAGTCATTCTGGAATGATGCCTTAGAGTTAATGATTACCAATGTGAGTTCTACAGGGCGGTAGTCATTCTGGAATGAAGCCTTAGAGTTAATGATTACCAATGTGAGTTCTACAGGGCGGTAGTCATTCTGGCATGAAGCCTTAGAGTTAATGATTACCAATGTGAGTTCTACAGGGCGGTAGTCATTCTGGCATGAAGCCTTAGAGTTAATGATTACCAATGTGAGTTCTACAGGGCGGTAGTCATTCTGGAATGAAGCCTTAGAGTTAATGATTACCAATGTGAGTTCTACAGGGCGGTAGTCATTCTGGCATGAAGCCTTAGAGTTAATGATTACCAATGTGAGTTCTACAGGGCGGTAGTCATTCTGGCATGAAGCCTTAGAGTTAATGATTACCAATGTGAGTTCTACAGGGCGGTAGTCATTCTGGCATGAAGCCTTAGAGTTAATGATTACCAATGTGAGTTCTACAGGGCGGTAGTCATTCTGGCATGAAGCCTTAGAGTTAATGATTACCAATGTGAGTTCTACAGGGCGGTAGTCATTCTGGCATGAAGCCTTAGAGTTCTTGGGAACAGGAATGACGGTAGTCAGTGTAAGACATGTGGGCATTACAGAGGTTGAAAATGACTGTGAGTATGCCTGCCAGCTGTTCAGCGCATGTTCTGAGAAAGCGCCCTGGAATATCGTCCAGCCCCGCGGCCTTGCAAGTGTTGACCTGATTAAAGACCTTACCCACATGAGCATCGGAGAGTGAGATCATCCGGTCCTCTGAGTCGGCGGGGGCCCTCATGCATGGCACTGTGTTGTTATTGTCAAAGCCTGCATAAAATGCATTGAGTTCCTCTGGTAGAGAGGCATCGTTGGGCAGATCACGGCTTTGTAATCTGTAATGGACTGTAGCCCCTGCCACATGCAACATGTGTTGGAGCCTGTGTAATATGATTTCACCTTATTCCTATATTGTCCTGTTGCTTCTTTGATGACTCTGCGGGAGGTTGTAGCGGGACTTCTTGTACTTGTTCCTGTCCTCAGCCGTAGCCTCAGGGTTGCCTGTGATAGTCCTGTGTACGGTAGCCTTGTCCTTTAGCATGCTAGCTCAGTGCTACGCAATGCATGCCAAGGGCAGCAATAGCATTAGCTTTAGCTGAGTGGCACTGATCGTAATGTGTAGGAGCTAGCCCTGCCTGCAGCACTGAGAGAGGAAGAGAGAGGAGGGATCAGTGACAGGGATCACTAATATACTGATGGTTTCTACAGATGGTTTCTCTCTCTCTCTCTCTCTCTCTCTCTCTCTCTCTCTCTCTCTCTCTCTCTCTCTCTCTCTATGCAGTACCAGTCAAACATTTGGACACACCTACTAATTCAAGGTTTTTCTTTATTCTTACTATTTCCTACATTATAGAATAATAGTGAAGACGTCAAAACTATGAAATAACACATATGGAATCATGTAGTAACCAAACAAGTGTTAAACAAATCAACATATATTTTATATTTGAGATTCTTCAAAGTAGCCACCTTTTGCTTTGATGACAGCTTTGCACACTCTCTGGCATTCTCTCAACCAGCTTCATGAGGTAATCACCTGGGATTCCGTATCACTGCAGAATGCTGTGGTTGCCATGCTGGCAAAAGAGAGAGAGAGAGAGAGAGAGAGAAGGGGGAGTATAGAATGATGTAATCCACAGACTGGATGCTGGGACTGCACTCAGTAATATTACCCTTCTATTCTCCCCCTTAAAACAGAGGAATTAACTGACAGAAAGCATGAAATCACCCAGAGAGCTCTATAGCACTGGCTGAACTGGACAATGGTTGATAGACAAGGCTCAGAGGGAGGGCCAGAATATTACTCAACTACGACACAGACACACCCTCAGGAAACCCTATACCAGTCAATCAGATCAGTAACATTAGCATTTTTTTGCCCCCCACAACGTATAACGCTAATGTCTACTACAGCAGTATTAGTGTCAGAGCACAAAGGCAAAGAGAGGCGCAGAGAGGCGCAGAGAGGCGCAGAGAGGCGCAGAGAGGCGCAGAGAGGCCTAGCGAGGCACAGAGAGGCCTAGCGAGGCGCAGAGAGGCGCAGAGAGGCGCAGAGAGGCCTAGCGAGGCCTAGCGAGGCGTAGCGAGGCGTAGAGAGGCGCAGAGAGGCGCAGAGAGGCGCAGAGAGGCGCAGAGAGGCCTAGCGAGGCTCAGAGAGGCACAGAGAGGCACAGAGAGGCACAGAGAGGCACAGAGAGGCACAGAGAGGCCTAGCGAGGCCTAGCGAGGCACAGCGAGGCACAGAGAGGCAGGGACAATCAAAAGACAGATTAAGGGAAAGCCTTCAGTCAGACAGACAGACAGACAGACAGACAGACAGACAGACAGACAGACAGACAGACAGACAGACAGACAGACAGACAGACAGACAGACAGACAGACAGACAGGACATTTCATCATTCCGCTGTAGCTGTAGAGTTAATTGATGTGTGTGTGTATAGAAACAGCTGCTGCAGGTTGGCAGAGGGGAGAGGGGAGAGGAATTTCAATTAGGGGAAGTCGTGAGAGCGATGTGTGATGTGTGCTTAAAGTGTGTGTGTGTTTTTATTTGTATTTGTCTATTTGTGTGGGTATTTGCATGTATTCTAGTGTTGGTTCGTGGTGTGTGTGTGTCACTTCTTAGTGAGTGTGTTTGTTTATACACTATATATACAAAAGTATGTGGACACAAATGAGTGGAGTCAGCTATTTCAGCCACACCCATTGCTGACAGGTGTATAAAATCGAGCACACAGCCATCCAATCTCCATAAACAAACATCGGCAGTAGAATGACTTTACTGAAGCGCTTAGGGACTTTCAATGTGGCACCGTCATAGGATGCCTGTCACGTTCGTCGTAAGGATGGGACCAAGGCGCAGCGGGAATGTGTATGCTCATCTTCTTTATTATGAAGAAAACCAAAACAAACACTTAAACGAAAACAACGACGAAGAAACAGTCCTGTGAGGCACACAGCTACACATGAACAACTACCCACAAAAAACAATGAAAAAACACCCCAATTAAATAGGACCTTCAATTAGAGGCAACGAGGAACAGCTGCCTCCAATTGAAGGTCAACCCAATAAACTAAACATAGAAAAGAAAAACTAGAACGAACATAGAAATATACAAACATAGAACATTACCCAAACAACCCCGAAACACATTAAACAAACACCCCCTGCCACGCCCTGACCAAACTACAATAACAAACAACCCCTTTACTGGTCAGGACATGACAATGCCACCTTTCCATCAAGTCAGTTTGTCAAATTTCCACCCTGCTAGAGCTGCCCCGGTCAACTGTAAGTTCTGTTATTGTGAAGTGCAACAACAGCTCAGCCGTGAAGTGTTTGGCCACATAACTCACAGAACGGGTCCGCCAAATGCTGAAGCGCGTAGCATATAAAAATCGTCTTTCCTCTGTTGCAACTCTCACTACCGATTTCCAAACTGCCTCTGGAAGCAATGTCAGCACAATAATTGTTCGTCGGGAGCTTCATGAAATGGATTCCCATTGTCGAGCAGCCGCACACAAGGCTAAGATCCCCATGTGCTATGCCAAGAGTCAGCTGGAGTTTACCTATCTTTACCTTTACCTATCTAGGGAAAACCCTGTCTTATTAACACAATGTTAGAAAGACTCACACTGCCCCTTCCCTAGAGTCTGCCTACCTGCTCTCTGTGTGTGTGTGTGTGTGTGTGTGTGTGTGTGTGTGTGTGTGTGTGTGTGTGTGTGTGTGTGTGTGTGTGTGTGTGTGTGTGTGTGCATATGCCTATGCATCTCCACTATCAACTATCCTCCTCTTCCCCTCCAAGCTGCCAACTTCTCAATGAGAACAGATGGGAGATTATAATTGATATATAGCTGTGATGGGAGGCCTGTATATTTATGTATACATAAAATCTGAGGTAGAGAGACATGTAGCTGTTACAGTGAGGTAGAGAGACATGTAACTGTTATTGTGAGGTAGAGAGACATGTAGCTGTTACAGTGAGGTAGAGAGACATGTAGTTGTTATAGTGAGGTAGAGAGACATGTAGCTGTTACAGTGAGGTAGAGAGACATGTAGTTGTTATAGTGAGGTAGAGAGACATGTAGCTGTTACAGTGAGGTAGAGAGACATGTAGTTGTTATAGTGAGGTAGAGAGACATGTAGCTGTTAGAGTGAAGTAGAGAGACATGTAGCTGTTACAGTGAGGTAGAGAGACATGTAGCTGTTATTGTGAGGTAGAGAGACATGTAGCTGTTACAGTGAGGTAGAGAGACATGTAGCTGTTATTGTGAGGTAGAGAGACGTAGCTGTTATAATGAGGTAGAGATACATATAGTTGTAATAGTGAGGTAGAGAGACATGTAGCTGTTGTAATGAGGTAGAGAAACATGTCATTTTTACAGTGAGGCAGAGAGACATGTAGCTGTTACAGTGAGGTAGAGAGACATGTAGCTATTACAGTGAGGTAGAGCTGTTACAGTGAGGTAGAGATACATGTAGCTGTTAGAGTGAGGTAGAGATACATGTAGCTGTTACAGTGAGGTAGAGAGACATGTCATTTTTACAGTGAGGTAGAGAGACATGTAGCTGTTACAGTGAGGTAGAGAGACATGTAGCTGTTACAGTGAGGTAGAGAGACATATAGCTATTACAGTGAGGTAGAGATACATGTAGCTGTTACAGTGAGGTAGAGAGACATGGAGCTGTTATAATGAGGTAGGGACGTAGTTGTTATAGTGAGGTAGAGATACATGTAGTTGTTATAGTGAGGTAGAGATATATGTATCTGTTATTGTGAGGTAGAGAAACCTGTAGCTGTTACAGTGAGGTAGAGAGACATGTAGCTGTTATAGTGAGGTAGAGAGACATGTAGCTGTTATAGTGAGGTAGAGAAACATGTCATTTTTACAGTGAGGCAGAGAGACATGTAGCTGTACAGTGAGGTAGAGAGACATGTAGCTATTACAGTGAGGTAGAGAGACATGTAGCTGTTACAGTGAGGTAGAGATACATGTAGCTTTTACAGTGAGGTAGAGAGACATGCCATTTTTACAGTGAGGTAGAGAGACATGTAGCTATTACAGTGAGGTAGAGAGACATGTAGCTGTTACAGTGAGGTAGAGAGACATATAGCTATTACAGTGAGGTAGATATACATGTAGCTGTTACAGTAAGGTAGAGAGACATGGAGCTGTTATAATGAGGTAGGGACGTAGTTGTTATAGTTAGGTAGAGATACATGTAGTTGTTATAGTGAGGTAGAGATATATGTATCTGTTATTGTGAGGTAGAGAGACATATAGCTATTACAGTGAGGTAGAGATACATGTAGCTGTTATAGTGAGGTAGAGAGACATGTAGTTGTTATTGTGAGGTAGAGAGACATGTAGTTGTTATAGTGAGGTAGAGAGACATGTAGCTGTTACAGTGAGGTAGAGAGACATGTAGTTGTTGTAGTGAGGTATCGAGACACAGTGGAGGGAATGTGTATAGAGGGGGTGTTTCAACTAGTCACGACCAGCTGTTGTCGGACTCAGGCCAGGTTTACTCACATACACATGGACGCACATGCGCGCGAACACACACACACACACACACACACACACACACACACACACACACACACACACACCGGTGAATCTGTAAGCAGGAGGTGTAACAGGACCTCGTTATAACTCTCACACCAAGAATACACACACCTCGAATGACAACAGAAGGGTAGACACACAGACACACAGACAGACATACACACAGACGTCAATCACGACAACAATGGAAGGCTAGATACAGAGAAGAGAAGGAAAGGAAAGAGAGAGGAAAGGGAAGAGAGAGGAAAGGGAAGAGAGAAGAAAGGGAAGAGAGAGGAAAGGGAAGAGAGAAGAAAGGGAAGAGAGAGGAAAAGGGGAGAGAGGAAAGGGAAGAGAGAGGAAAGGGAAGAGAGAAGAAAGGGAAGAGAGAGGAAAGGGAAGAGAGAAGAAAGGGAAGAGAGAGGAAAGGGGAGAGAGGAAAGGGAAGAGAGAGGAAAGGGAAGAGAGAGGAAAGGGAAGAGAGAAGAAAGGGAAGAGAGAGGAAAGGGGAGAGAGGAAAGGGAAGAGAGAGGAAAGGGAAGAGAGAAGAAAGGGAAGAGAGAAGGAAAGGGAAGAGAGAAGAAAGGGAAGAGAGAGGAAAGGGGAGAGAGGAAAGGGAAGAGAGAGGAAAGGGAAGAGAGAAGAAAGGAAGAGAGGAAAGGGAAGAGAGCAAAGGGAAGAGAGGAAAGGGAAGAGAGAGGAAAGGGAGAGAGAGGAAAGGGAGAGAGAAGAAAGGGAAGAGAGAGGAAAGGGGAGAGAGGAAGGGGAAGAGGGGAAGGGAGAGAGAGGAAAGGGAAGAGAGGAGAAGAAAGGGGAGAGAGGAAAGGGAAGAGAGAGGAAAGGGGAGAGAGAGGAAAGGGAAGAGAGAGGAAGGGAGAGAGAGAAAGGGAGAGAGAAGGGAAGAGAGAGGAAAGGGGAGAGAGGAAAGGGAAGAGAGCAAAGGGAAGAGAGGAAAGGGAAGAGAGAGAAGGGGAAGAGAAGAAAGGGAAGAGAGGGAAAGGGAGAGAGAGGAAAGGGAAGAGAGGAAGGGAGAGAGAGAGGAAAGGGAAGAGAGAGGAAAGGGGAGAGAGAGAGAAGGGGAGGGAGGAAAGAAGAGAGAGAAAGGGGAGAGAAGGAAGGGAAGGGAGAGAGAGGGAAGAGGGAAAGGAGAGAGAGGAAAGGGAAGAGAGAGGAAGGGGAGAGAAAGAAAGGAAGGAAGAGAGAGGAAAGGGGAGGGAGGAGGAAAGGAAAGGGAAGAGAGGAAAGGGGAGGAAGAGGAGAGGGGAAGAGAGAGGGAGGAAAGGGGAAGAGAGGAGGAAGAGAGAAGGGAAGAGGAAGGAAAGGAGGAAGGGGAGAGAGAAGAAAGGGAAGGGGGAGAGAGGAAAGGGGAGGAGGAGAGAGGAAAGGAAGAGAAGAGAGATGAGGAAAGGGGAGGATGAGAGAGAGGAAATGGGAAAAGAGAGAGGAAGGGGGAGAGAGAAAAGAAAGGGAAGGATGAGGAAAATGGACGAGAGAGAAGAACGGGAAAGGAAGAGAGGAGGGAAAGGGGGGAGAGAGAGGAACGGGAAAGAACGAGGGGAGAGGAAAGGGGAAGCCTAGATGAGAAGAAAGGGAGAAGGGGGGAGGGAGAGGAAGGGAAGAGAAGGAAGAGGAGGAAAATGGGGAGAGAGAGGAAAGGGGAGAGAGAGGAAAGGGGAGAGAGAAGAAAGGGGAGAGAGAGAGGAAAGGGGAGGGAGGAAAGGGAAGAGAGGAAAGGGAAGAGAGCAAAGGGAAGAGAGGAAAGGGAAGAGAGAGGAAAGGGGAGAGAGAGGAAAGGGAAGAGAGAGGAAAGGGAAGAGAGAGAGGAAAAGGGAGAGGAAAGGGGAGAGAGAAGAAAGGGAAG
>NW_021823508.1:0-39195 GCF_901001165.1 Salmo trutta | reverse complement strand
GAAAGAGGAAAAAAGATAGAGAATGAGAGGAAAGAGAGGCAGAGAGGAAAAGAGAGAGGTAGAAAGGCAGAGAGGAAGAGAGGCAGAGAGGAAAAGACAAGCAGAGTGAGAGAGAGAGAGAGAGAGAGAGAGAGAGAGACACTTCAACATCAGGCATAACCCAGTACATAACCCAGTACATAACCCGGTACATAACCCAGTACATAACCCAGTACATAACCCAGTACATAACCCAGTACATACCCAGTACATAACCCAGTACATAACCCAGTACATAACCCAGTACATAACCCGGTACATAACCCAGTACATAACCCAGTACATAACCCAGTACATAACCCGGTACATAACCCGGTACATAACCCAGTACATAACCCAGTAAATACCCAGTACATAACCCAGTACATAACCCAGTACATAACCCAGTACATAACCCAGTTTACAGAACAACTTTGAGAAACTAGATTAATGAAGGAGAGAGAGAGAGAGAGGAAGACACAGGAAGAGAGAGAAAGAGATATGAAGAGAGCGGCACTTCAACACCAGGCATAACAGAGTACTTGTCAAGCACTGAGTTGTGAAGAGTGGGGTTCAAAATGAAGAAATATTACATCTATTTTGGTTTTTATTGGAGAGGGAGTGAATTAGGTGGAAGAAGAGAAATATTAAAGTAGATTATTAAACTGTGAAAAAGAGGACGGAGAGAAAAGCAGAGAGGTGCAAGAGGGGTGAGGGGGTTGAAATCTGTTCACAATGTTTTAAATATTAAACCTATTTCAAGTTTAATGAAGTGCAAATACTATGGGGAGAGTCTTAACTGGAGTACGGAGCAGAAGGGGATGAAAGGAGAGCTGATTCATTATTTCAGACGTTCACCTTTAGACTGTGGAGACGTGGCATGAAGGAAGGGAGAACAAGAGAAAAAAGTTGATGAGGAAGTGAAGGAGTGCGGGCTGTTTTGAGGAAACCAATCTGGCTACCACAGGTGAGTTTGGAAGGCCACCAGAGAATTGTCAGAGGGAGGAGGGTATAAAGTCATACAGGCCCAAACACGCTTGTCAGAGTGGTGAGGGTATAAAGTCATACAGGCCCAAACACGCTTGTCAGAGTGATGAGGGTATAAAGTCATACAGGCCCAAACACGCTTATCAGAGGGATGAGGGTATAAAGTCATACAGGCCCAAACACGCTTATCAGAGGGATGAGGGTATAAAGTCATACAGGCCCAAACACGCTTGTCAGAGTGATGAGGGTATAAAGTCATACAGGCCCAAACACGCTTGTCAGAGGGATGAGGGTATAAAGTCATACAGGCCCAAACACGCTTGTCAGAGGGATGAGGGTATAAAGTCATACAGGCCCAAACACGCTTGTCAGAGTGATGAGGGTATAAAGTCATACAGGCCCAAACACGCTTGTCAGAGTGGTGAGGGTATAAAGTCATAAAGGCCCAAACACGCTTGTCAGAGTGATGAGGGTATAAAGTCATACAGGCCCAAACACGCTTGTCAGAGTGATGAGGGGTATAAAGTCATACAGGCCCAAACACGCTTGTCAGAGTGATGAGGGTATAAAGTCATACAGGCCCAAACACGCTTGTCAGAGTGATGAGGGTATAAAGTCATACAGGCCCAAACACGCTTGTCAGAGTGATGAGGGTATAAAGTCATACAGGCCCAAACACGCTTATCAGAGGGATGAGGGTATAAAGTCATACAGGCCCAAACACGCACAACTAAAAACAACCGAAAAGCAGAATGCCTGTCTGGTACTCGGCTAACAAAAAGAAAGCGATTGTATGTAATGAAAATGATCTCCTAACATGGTTTCCAAGGTGACCAACACACTAGGCCTAGTCTAATAACACATCTATACGAGCAACATATAATCTGCATCCAGGCAGAATTAAGACCCTGAGCTCATCTTGAATAAATACTTTGTTTATACAATATATGGAAGGGCCCTTAAACAGCTTATGACCCAAAACAAGTGTGTGTGTGTGTGAGAGTATTGTGTGTATGCCTGTGTGTGAGTACTGTGTGTATGCCTGTGTGTGTGGTTGTAGCTGTGGGGTAGATTGTGAAACCCCAGCAGAGAGCAGAGAGAGGAAGTTCAGCTCAGATAAAGAGGTGGGATTTCACACCTTCCTCAAACATTGTATATGTAATCCATGAGTTAGGTCTGGAGAGAACGGAAATAACAGCCCACATGTAGATAGTCAGATGATCTAAGCAGTGTGTGTGTGTGTGTGTGTGTGTGTGTGTGTGTGTGTGTGTGTGTGTGTGTGTGTGTGTGTGTGTGTGTGTGTGTGTGTGCGCGCGTGCGTGCGCAGTGGTGTAAATTAATTAACTAAAAATACTTTAAAGTACTACTTAAGAAGTTTTTGGGGTATCTGTACTTTACTTTACTATTTATATTTTTGACAACTTTTACTATTACTTCACTACATTCCAAAAGAAAGCAATATACTTTTTTCTCCATACATTTTCCCTGACACCCTAAAGAACTCTTTACATTTTGACAGGAAAATGGTCCAATTCACACACTTATCAAGAGAACATCCCTGGTCATCCCCTGCCTCTGATCTGGCGGACTCACTAAACAGAGAACATCCCCAGTCATCCCTACTGCCTCTGATCTGAAGGACTCACTAAACACAGAACATCCCTGGTCATCCCTACTGCCTCTGATCTGGTGAACTCACTAAACACAGAACATCCCTGGTCATCCCTACTGCCTCTGATCTGAAGGACTCACTAAACACAGAACATCCCTGGTCATCCCTACTGCCTCTGATCTGGAGGACTCACTAAACAGAGAACATCCCTGGTCATCCCTACTGCCTCTGATCTGGTGGACTCACTAAACAGAGAACATCCCTGGTCATCCCTACTGCCTCTGATCTGGCAGACTCACTAAACAGAGAACATCCTTGGTCATCCCTACTGCCTCTGATCTGGAGGACTCACTAAACACAGAACATCCCTGGTCATCCCTACTGCCTCTGATCTGGAGGACTCACTAAACAGAGAACATCCCTGGTCATCCCTACTGCCTCTGATCTGGAGGACTCACTAAACAGAGAACATCCCTGGTCATCCCTACTGCCTCTGATCTGGCAGAATCACTAAACAGACAACATCCCTGGTCATCCCTACTGCCTCTGATCTGGAGGACTCACTAAACACAGAACATCCCTGGTCATCCCCTGCCTCTGATCTGGCGGACTCACTAAACAGAGAACATCCCCAGTCATCCCTACTGCCTCTGATCTGAAGGACTCACTAAACACAGAACATCCCTGGTCATCCCTACTGCCTCTGATCTGAAGGACTCACTAAACACAGAACATCCCTGGTCATCCCTACTGACTCTGATCTGGAGGACTCACTAAACAGAGAACATCCCTGGTCATCCCTACTGCCTCTGATCTGGTGGACTCACTAAACAGAGAACATCCCTGGTCATCCCTACTGCCTCTGATCTGGAAGACTCACTAAACAGAGAACATCCTTGGTCATCCCTACTGCCTCTGATCTGGAGGACTCACTAAACACAGAACATCCCTGGTCATCCCTACTGCCTCTGATCTGGAGGACTCACTAAACAGAGAACATCCCTGGTCATCCCTACTGCCTCTGATCTGGAGGACTCACTAAACAGAGAACATCCCTGGTCATCCCTACTGCCTCTGATCTGGCAGAATCACTAAACAGACAACATCCCTGGTCATCCCTACTGCCTCTGATCTGGAGGACTCACTAAACAGAGAACATCCCTGGTCATCTCTACTGCCTCTGATCTGGAGGACTCACTAAACAGAGAACATCCCTGGGTATCCCTACTGCCTCTGATCTGGTGGACTCACTAAACACAGAACATCCCTGGTCATCCCTACTGCCTCTGATCTGGCAGAATCACTAAACAGAGAACATCCCTGGTCATCCCTACTGCCTCTGATCTGGAGGACTCACTAAACAGAGAACATCCCTGGTCATCCCTACTGCCTCTGATCTGGTGGACTCACTAAACACAGAACATCCCTGGTCATCCCTACTGCCTCTGATCTGGCAGAATCACTAAACAGAGAACATCCCTGGTCATCCCTACTGCCTCTGATCTGGAGGACTCACTAAACAGAGAACATCCCTGGTCATCCCTACTGCCTCTGATCTGGTGGACTCACTAAACACAGAACATCCCTGGTCATCCCTACTGCCTCTGATCTGGAGGACTCACTAAACAGAGAACATCCCCGGTCATCCCTACTGCCTCTGATCTGGCAGACTCACTAAACAGAGAACATCCCTAGTCATCCCTACTGACTCTGATCTGGTGAACTCACTAAACAGAGAACATCCCTGGTCATCCCTACTGACTCTGATCTGGTGGACTCACTAAACACAGAACATCCCTGGTCATCCCTACTGCCTCTGATCTGGAAGACTCACTAAACAGAAAACATCCCTGGTCATCCCTACTGCCTCTGATCTGGAGGACTCACTAAACAGAGAACATCCCTGGTCATCCCTACTGCCTCTGATCTGGCAGAATCACTAAACAGACAACATCCCTGGTCATCCCTACTGCCTCTGATCTGGAGGACTCACTAAACAGAGAACATCTCTGGTCATCTCTACTGCCTCTGATCTGGAGGACTCACTAAACAGAGAACATCCCTGGGTATCCCTACTGCCTCTGATCTGGTGGACTCACTAAACAGAGAACATCCCTGGTCATCCCTACTGCCTCTGATCTGGAGGACTCACTAAACAGAGAACATCCCTGGTCATCCCTACTGCCTCTGATCTGGTGGACTCACTAAACACAGAACATCCCTGGTCATCCCTACTGCCTCTGATCTGGCAGAATCACTAAACAGAGAACATCCCTGGTCATCCCTACTGCCTCTGATCTGGAGGACTCACTAAACAGAGAACATCCCTGGTCATCCCTACTGCCTCTGATCTGGTGGACTCAGTAAACACAGAACATCCCTGGTCATCCCTACTGCCTCTGATCTGGCAGACTCACTAAACACAGAACATCCCTGGTCATCCCTACTGCCTCTGATCTGGAGGACTCACTAAACAGAGAACATCCCCGGTCATCCCTACTGCCTCTGATCTGGCAGACTCACTAAACAGAGAACATCCCTGGTCATCCCTACTGACTCTGATCTGGTGAACTCACTAAACAGAGAACATCCCTGGTCATCCTTACTGACTCTGATCTGGTGGACTCACTAAACAGAGAACATCCCTGGTCATCCCTACTGCCTCTGATCTGGTGAACTCACTAAACAGAGAACATCCCTGGTCATCCCTACTGCCTCTGATCTGGCAGACTCACTAAACACACATGCTTAGTTTGTAAATGATGTCTGAGTGTTGGAGATAGCCCCTGGCTATCTGTAAATATTTAAAACAGTTTTAAATGGTGCCATCTGGTTTGCTTAATATAAGGAATTTGAAATGATTTATACTTTTACTTTAATGTTTTATACTTAAGTATAATTTAGCAATTACATTTAGCTTTTGATATTTCAGTGTTTTTCAGACCAAATACTTTCAGACTTTTACTCAAGTAGTATTTTACTGGGTGACTTTCACTTTTACTTGAGTCATTTTCTATTGAGGTATCTTTACTTTTACTAAAGTATGACAATTGAGTACTTTTTCCACCACTGTGTGTGTGTGTGTGTGTGTGTGTGTGTGTGTGTGTGTGTGTGTGTGTGTGTGTGTGTGTGCGTGCGTGTGTGTGTGTGTGTGTGTGTGTGTGTGTGTGTGTGTGTGTGTGTGTGTGTGTGTGTGTGTGTGTGTGTGTACGTATACATGTCACGCTGTCCATCTCCCAACCATCTCCAAAAATCCCCCTGGCCAACCCAAAAGGTCACAATATGGGGTTTTCACAGGCGGAAAAACCCCTCAAAAATCACAAGTTGTTTTTTTATTAGGCCAAACAGCAACTGTGCAGCCCACAATATAATGTTCACAGGAAGAGAGAGCAATTACCTCGCTGTGTTCACATCAACCAATAGAAGGTGTTATTTGGTACTGAATTATAAAACAGAATTGTACGACGTATTTATAGATTTTATTTCGAAATACTGTCCCTATCAAATAGATGTATTAAATAAATAAATACATTCCATGGAATACAATTGTAATGTTGTCATACAAGTACATACCCTATTTCAATCATAATGGTCTTACACTGTTTACTGTAGAAAACAAAGGCCTAACAAATCCATGCTTTATAATATAACGAAATGTGTATTAAAACAAATGCACGCTACTGTCACGACAGTGACGGATGGTGGCGCCCCTCCTCGGCCGGGCGGGGCTCGGCGGTCGTCGTCGCCGACCTACTAGCTGCCATCGATCCCTTTTTGTTTCACTTTCGTTTGGTTAGGTCTAGGTAGGCACGCACCCGTTTTGGGTTAGTCATTAGAAAGGGGGGGTTATTTAGGTTAGCGTAGGATGTATGTGTTTGTACGTGATTGTGTGTTGCTCTGTATTTTGGCTTGTGTTCACGCTGATCGTGTTTATGCTCTAGTGCGTGGTTTTGCGCCGACTGTTTTCTGTCCCCTGTGTTTGGGGCACATTGTTTTGTGTGCGCTATGAATCGCTGTTGGGGTGGCTTGTGTTTCGCCGTTGTGCTCATTAAAAGCCACTACCCTGTATCGCTGCTTCCTGCGCTTGATTCCTCACCCACTACGACCAAGCTTGACAGAAATCACGTACCACAACGTAATGGAGTCAGCAGGAGCTTCAGCGCCAGCCATGTCCATGGAGGAAACCGTGGACCAACACTCTACCCTGCTCCACCGGCTGGGGAACGCCATGGATCAGGTGTTGGCGCGCCTGGAGAGCTGGGACCGACGCGCTCTCGGCCCCCCGAACGCGGCAGCCCAACAGCCTGCGCCCCCTCCAGCACCCACAGCCCCCAGTGCCAGTGGGGTGAAACTCGCTCCCCCCAGGGAGTACGATGGAACGGCCGCTGGGTGTAAGGACTTCTTACTCCAGTTGGAGTTATACCTGGCGACCGTTCGTCCTCCTCCCTCGGGGGAGGAGAGCGTCAGCGTCTCCTGTCTCACGGGTAAGGCCCTGGAATGGGCAAACGCCGTGTGGGACAGTCCGGACTCAGCCAGGGACAACTACCCAGAGTTCACCCGCCGCTTTCGGGCAGTATTCGATCATCCCCCGGAGGGGAGAGCGGCGGGTGAGCGGCTGTTTCACCTGAGGCAGGAGACGAGGAGCGCGCAGGATTTCGCTCTCGAGTTCCGGACCCTGGCCGCGGGAGCAGGGTGGAATGAGAGGGCCCTTATAGATCACTACCGTTGTAGTTTGAGGGAGGACGTCCGCCGGGAATTAGCCTGTCGGGACACGACCCACACACTGGACCAACTGGTGGATCTGTCCATCCGACTGGACAATCTGCTGGCCGCCCGCGGACGTCCGACCCGGGCCCTGCTCATTCCACCCTCCAGCCCTCCTGCTCCCACGCCTATGGAGATAGGGGGGGCAGCAGCCAGGAAGACTGGAGGGGGAGGTTGCCCCTGCACCTCATGTGGTCGCAGAGGGCACACTGTGGACCGGTGCTGGGGAGACTCCCCTAGGAGTCCAGACGGCAGGCAGAGCGCTCCTTTGACACCTCAGGTGAGTCAGCACCAGCCTCACCCAGAGCCCCCTGTACGTCACATGTATGTGTCAGTGTCTTTTCCTTGTTTCTCCCCTCACTCCCGGTTTAAGGCGCTAGTCGATTCAGGCGCAGCAGGGAGTTTTATGGACCGTGGGGTCGCGGCTAAGTTAGGGTTTCCCCTGGTCCAGTTGGACCAACCCTTCCCCGTGCACGCCCTAGACAGTCGACCACTAGGGTCAGGGCTGGTCAGGGAGGTCACTGTACCTCTGGTCATGGTAATGCGGGGGGGTCATGAGGAGAGGATTAGTCTTTTCCTCATCAATTCCCCAGCGTTTCCAGTGGTTCTAGGGATTCCCTGGCTAGCCACTCACAACCCTAAGATTTCGTGGGGACAGAGGGCTCTTAAGGGGTGGTCAAATGAGTGCTCGGGCAGGTGCATAGGAGTTTCCATCGGTGCGACTACGGTGGAGAGTCCAGACCAAGTCTCCACCGTGCGCATTCCCTCAGAGTATGCCGATTTGGCTATCGCCTTCAGTAAAACGAAGGCGACCCAATTACCACCTCATCGACGAGGAGACTGTGCGATAAACCTCCAGGTGGGCGCTGCCCTTCCTCGTAGTCACGTTTATCCCCTGTCTCAGGAGGAGACAGCGGCTATGGAGACATACGTCACTGAATCCTTGAGGCAGGGATACATTCGGCCATCTCACTCACCCGTCTCCTCAAGCTTCTTTTTCATGAAGAAGAAGGAGGGAGGTCTGCGCCCGTGCATTGACTATAGAGGTCTAAATGCCATCACAGTGGGTTTCAGTTACCCACTACCTCTCATCGCATCGGCGATGGAGTCATTTCACGGGGCGCGCTTCTTCACGAAATTGGATCTCAGGAGCGCATATAATCTGGTGCGTATCCGAGGAGGGGACGAGTGGAAAACTGCATTTAGTACCACATCTGGCCATTATGAGTACCTCGTCATGCCGTATGGGTTAAAGAATGCTCCCGCAGTCTTTCAATCCTTTGTGGACGAGATTCTCCGGGACCTGCTCGGTCAGGGTGTAGTGGTGTACATCGATGACATTCTGGTCTACTCTGCTACACGCGCCGAGCATGTGTCTCTGGTGCGTAAAGTGCT
This sequence comes from Salmo trutta, assembly GCF_901001165.1. NCBI lineage: Eukaryota > Metazoa > Chordata > Actinopteri > Salmoniformes > Salmonidae > Salmo > Salmo trutta. The sequence goes on along the minus strand of NW_021823508.1, from coordinate 30,419 downwards.
TGGGCGACTGGTGGAGCATGACCTATACGTCAAGGCTGAGAAATGTGAGTTTTCCAAACCAGCCGTCTCTTTCTTGGGGTATCGCATTTCCTCATCAGGGGTAGTGATGGAATGTGACCGCGTCTCAGCCGTGCGTAATTGGCCGACTCCCACCACGGTGAAGGAAGTGCAGCGGTTTTTGGGATTTGCCAATTACTACCGGAGGTTTATCCGGGGCTTTGGGCAGGTGGCGGCTCCCATTACCTCACTGTTGAAGGGGGGCCCGGTGCGGTTGCAGTGGTCCGCGGAGGCGGACAGGGCCTTTAGTCGTCTGAGGGTTTTGTTCACCGACGCCCCGGTGCTGGCGCACCCGGACCCCTCTTTGCCCTTCATAGTGGAGGTGGACGCGTCCGAGGCTGGGGTAGGAGCCGTGCTGTCCCAGCGCTCGGGCGCCCCCCCCAAGCTCCGCCCCTGCGCCTTCTTCTCTAGGAAGTTGAGTCCGGCGGAGCGTAACTATGATGTGGGGGACAGGGAGCTGTTGGCTGTGGTCAGAGCCCTGAAGGTGTGGAGACATTGGCTTGAGGGGGCGCGTCACCCTTTTCTCATCTGGACTGACCACCGCAATCTGGAGTACATCCGGGCGGCGAGGAGACTGAACCCGCGTCAAGCCAGGTGGGCGATGTTCTTTACGAGGTTTCGGTTTAACATCTCGTATATCCCAGGTTCCCGGAACACTAAGGCCGACGCACTGTCTCGTCTCCATGACACCGAGGAACGGTCCACCGAGCCTACGCCCATCCTTCCAGCCTCCTGCCTGGTGGCACCGGTGGTCTGGGAGGTGGACGCGGACATCGAGCGGGCGTTACAGACGGAGCCTACTCCTCCGCAGTGTCCAGTGGGTCGTAAGTACGTTCCGCTCGGTGTTCGCGATCGGCTGATTCGGTGGGCTCACACGCTTCCCTCCTCGGGTCACCCAGGGGTTGAGCGGACAGTGCGTGGTCTTAGTGGGAGATACTGGTGGCCCACCTTGGTGAGGGACGTGAGGCACTATGTCTCCTCCTGTTCGGTGTGCGCTCAGAGTAAGGCTCCCAGGCACCTGCCTAGAGGGAAATTTCAACCCCTCCCGGTTCCACAACGACCATGGTCCCACCTGGCGGTGGATTTCTTGACCGATCTCCCGCCGTCTCAGGGCAACACTACGATCCTGGTCGTTGTGGACCGGTTTTCTAAGTCCTGCCGTCTGATTCCGTTACCCGGTCTTCCTACGGCCCTGCAGACCGCGGAAGCCTTATTCACCCACGTCTTCCGGCACTACGGGGTGCCCGAGGATATCGTCTCAGATCGAGGCCCCCAGTTCACGTCCCAAGTGTGGCGGGCGTTTATGGAGCGGCTGGGGGTTTCGGTCAGTCTGACCTCGGGGTTTCACCCCGAAAGTAATGGGCAGGTGGAAAGGGTAAACCAGGAGGTGGGCAGGTTCCTGCGGTCCTACTGCCAGGACCGGCCAGGGGAGTGGGCAAGGTTCGTGCCATGGGCCGAAATGGCTCAGAACTCTTTGCGCCACTCCTCCACCAACATGTCACCATTCCAATGTGTGTTGGGTTATCAGCCGGTCCTGGGGCCATGGCATCAGAGCCAGACGGAGGCCCCTGCGGTGGAGGAATGGGTGCAGCGCTCAAGGGAGACCTGGAACGCTGTGCAGGAATCCCTGGAACGAGCCAGGGAGCGACAAAAAGCGAGCGCTGACCGGCACCGCAGCGAGGCCCCCGTGTTCACCCCAGGGGAGAGAGTCTGGCTCTCGACCCGGAACCTGCCCCTCCGCCTGCCCTGCCGGAAGCTGGGTCCGCGGTTTGTGGGGCCATTTAAAGTCCTGAGGAGAATAAACGAGGTGTGTTACAGATTACAACTTCCTTCTTATTATCGTATTAACCCCTCGTTTCATGTGTCTCTCCTCAGGCCGGTGGTAGCTGGTCCGCTGCAGGAAAATGAGGTACGGGAGGTCCCTCCACCCCCCCTGGACATCGGGGGGGCCCGGCGTACACAGTCCGATCCATCTTGGACTCCAGACGCCGGGCGAGGGGCCTGCAGTACCTCGTGGACTGGGAGGGGTACGGCCCGGAGGAGAGGTGCTGGGTACCGGTGGAGGACATACTGGACCCAGCGCTCATCCAGGAGTTCCACAGCCTCCATCCGGATCGCCCTGCGCCTCGCCCTCCGGGGCGTCCTCGAGGCCGGCGACGGCGCGCTGCGGGAGCCGCGCGTCAGGGGGGGAGTACTGTCACGACAGTGACGGATGGTGGCGCCCTTCCTCGGCCGGGCGGGGCTCGGCGGTCGTCGTCGCCGACCTACTAGCTGCCATCGATCCCTTTTTGTTTCACTTTCGTTTGGTTAGGTCTAGGTAGGCACGCACCCGTTTTGGGTTAGTCATTAGAAAGGGGGGGTTATTTAGGTTAGCGTAGGATGTATGTGTTTGTACGTGATTGTGTGTTGCTCTGTATTTTGGCTTGTGTTCACGCTGATCGTGTTTATGCTCTAGTGCGTGGTTTTGCGCCGACTGTTTTCTGTCCCCTGTGTTTGAGGCACATTGTTTTGTGTGCGCTATGAATCGCTGTTGGGTGGCTTGTGTTTCGCCGTTGTGCTCATTAAAAGCCACTACCCTGTATCGCTGCTTCCTGCGCTTGATTCCTCACCCACTACGCCCAAGCTTGACAGCTACACACACACACACACATGCGCACGCACACACAAACACATGCGCACGAACACATGCGCACGCACGCACACACACACACACACACACACACACATAAGTCCATTCACTGCTCACTGGCCTCAATAATGATATCAAGCTCACAGTAGATGTTTTTTAATAGGGGTCTGATACCGATTCCATTTTTTGATGGAGAAAACCTACCGATACCAATATATCTTCTGATATACTGCTTTACAGCAGGGAAATGAAAACGTGTAATTGCCATCCAAAAGAGCAATTGCCAAATAACTATGCTTCAAATGTTGATTTCATAGTTACTGCATAGCATAGTTACTGCATAGCATAGTTACTGCATAGCATAGTTACTGCATAGCATAGTTACTGCATAGCATAGTTACTGCATAGCATAGTTACTGCATAGCATAGTTACTGCATAGCATAGTTACTGCATAGCTAAAACATATATATTCCCATGTCAAGGCACTCTTACTGTTGATACTGTTTGGAAGCACCAGTAGTGTATTGTTGATATGGTCCCAAAATGTTTTGCATGGCACCAATCAAGTTTTCAGGATATGTAACTTTCAAAATACAGATGCGTTTTGCATAACATGGGCCAGATTTCTGTATTTCAAAAATTATACATCTTGAAAACTTGATTGCTGACATGCAAAACATTTTGGGACTGTATCAACAATGGACTAATGAAGCAAATACTAAAATATAGTTTTGGGGTGGAGTTTTCCTTTAACTCTATGTCTATGATAGCATTTCTATTCCACTCAAAAATCCACTCAGAGGAGGCATCTTAAAACAGCTCAGCCTGGGGAAGAGCTAGTGTCTATAGAGATGCATTATTAAAAAGGAGGAGGGGAAAGAGAGACAGACAGACACACAGACAGAGAGAGAGAGAGGGAGAGAGAGAGAGAGAGAGGGAGAGAGAGGGAGAGAGAGAGGGAGAGAGAGAGAGAGAGGGGAGAGAGAGGGAGAGAGAGAGAGACAGAGAGAGTGAGGGAGAGAGAGGGAGAGGGAGAGAGAGGGAGAGAGAGGGAGAGAGAGGGAGAGAGAGGGAGAGAGTGTTTAGGCATTATTCCATCAATAAAGAATGAAGCAATTAAGCTAATCTCAGAGTGGAGGTGCCCTTCTCCCTCTTATCCTTATCAGAAGACGTCCCAGAAACCAACGGGACAGGAGGGTGTCTCCACAAACACCCACCCACACAAACAAACAACCCCAAACCCCATCCTCAAACACACAATCCTACCAATTATGCGCCCACTAAACCCACACTGCAAAAACCCCATGGTCAGACGACACAATACCAACACTGTCAATCCCCTGAAAGACAACACCCCATTACTGCACACAAGACTTCAACTAAACCAGTACTCTCACACACCTAAAGAACAGCTCTGCCAGGGGAAACAGCAATTCAGCTACTGACAGCCTGATCTACTGTACTGAAAACCTTTCACAAAATGGGGTAGGCAAAATACCACTGATAGGTAAATGCCAGTGTTTGGCTGCACTAGTGCCAAACTCTGCCAAAATACATCACCGGCAACAAGAGATTTCCTGTAACCTTTAGTCAAGGCTGAGAGAACGTTTCCTGGGTAATGCCTACCCTGTAAACCTACTCTGGTTCGGCCAAAACTGTGTGTCTGTCTGTGTGTGTGTGTGTGTGTGTGTGTGTGGTGTGTGTGTGTGTGTGTGTGTGTGTGTGTGTGTGTGTGTGTGTGTGTGTGTGTGTGTGAGTTTGCTGTACTTGTCCGTTGTGCCTAAGATCATTATGTGTCGCAGACTTCAAGACAATTTAGAGTTAAGTAGGTAAACGAATATTAAGCCTATATGAATCGGTCCGCCTCCCTCCCTCCCTCCCTCATCATCCCTCTCCCTCCCCTTCCTCTCGCCCTCTTCAGAGAGGTCCTTCCCTAAACCCCAGAGAGAGGGGGAGGAGTCTAGATGGCGAGGACACGTGGATAATCCGTGCGCAGACCCGGGTCAATGCAATTATCCTGTTTTCTTTAGCTGCTACCATGCGTGTGCCCATTTCACAGCCAACTCCCTTAATGCACCCAGGATTAGCCTCCCCTCACTTTATAACCACTTAATGATCTACCTATCCACACACACACACACACACACACACACACACACACACACACACACACACACACACACACACACACACACACACACACACACACACACACACACACACACACACACACACACACACACACACACGCAGGGAAGAGGTTTGTTATGTAAGACAATTCATATGTACTGTCCAAATATGGAAATGTGCTTTTACCTTTCCAAATGATATAAGATAATCATGTTATCAAATATGTGTTAAGTAGATACAACCAAAGCATAGCACATTCTGCCCTCCCCTGTCCTGTACCCAGGAACCCAGGAACCCAGGGGAATTGTCTCCTACCTGGGATGTCCTGTCCATTGTAGCTCCAACGAGTCACGCCCATCACGGGGGGCAGCGGAGAGCCCGGCCTGCTGTCTCTGTCCAGCTCGGTCTGCTGGGTAATATGTCTGACTGTGTCCTTGTTCTTCCTGTTCTTCCTCCTCCCCGACCCAGAGGGCTGCCATGCCCCGTCACTTCCTCCCCCCAACCCTCCTCCCCCCTGCACCCCCTGTGCCCCTGCACCCACTCTGAGCCTCTCCCGGGGGTGAGAAGTGGAGGAGGGTGAGACTTGTTCTTCTTTGACAGTGACGGGGCGGTAGTCGTGTGGCCAGGCGTGCTGGGAGTCATGGCCACCGTCTTCCTGGCTCTCATGGCTCTTGGGTGTCTCCTGGTCCTCTTTACCGTACGTACTGCCACTACCCTCATGGCAGCTGGCGATGGCTGAGTCACCAGAAGAGTTGGCCGGACTCGTACGCCTCTCCAGCCATGGCGAGGAGCTTCCACCTGATATGATGGACGCCAGGGCTTCTGACGCCGCCCCTCCTAACCCTCCTCCTCCTCTTTCTCCCCCTATACCTCCCCCACCTCCCCCTATACCTCCCCCACATATCCCAGCGGCCGCGACAGCCCCCATCTCGAAGTCGGCCAGTTCGTCGGCCAGCTCGGAGCGGATACTGATGTCCAGCGCGGCCTTGATGAAGCCGTGGCAGGCCTGGACGATGTCGGTCATCTGTAGGTAACTGGCAGCTGACATCACCTCAATGACGTTTTTACTGGTCAGCGCCAGGTGGGCAGAGTACATGAAGTCCAGGATGGCTTTGAAGCCTGTTGCTGTGACGATGTCCAGGTGAGTGACGGTTGTTTGGTGATGTGGCTCCGCCCCTTTCTTCACCTGAAAGATGAATAATAACGGTATTAATGACTTACTGTATCCTTACTGTACATAGTGTTCTTCACAAACTCCAAAGTGCTTTAAATTGAATGAGGATAATCCATTTTCAATCAACCAATCATCAATTAAGCCCCTATTGAGCAAGCAAATGGGACAGCAGCACTAAGATGTGATCTGGGATTTAGGCCAACGTCCAGTCCTCCAGCACTAATGTACTCAAACCTGTATTCCCCTCCACCACACCCACCTGGCAGTAGAGGGTCTTGAAGTAGCGCGAGGAGCCCAGGAGGACGTTCTTGTGGGCCTTGAAGATCTTCCCCTCCACAATGACACAGGCGTCACACAGGATGCCATGCTGCCGCTGCTCGTTGAGCTCTCGCAGGAGCTGCCGGTAGTGGGACGAAATCTCCATGTCCTCTTTCCTGTTGCTGTTCATTGGGTTAGCTGACCTGTTAGCCTCTCCTGGACAGTCTGAGGGAGGGAGAGGGAAGCAGGGAGAGAAAGTTTAGTGTTAACGTTTCATTGGGTTAGCTGACTGGGAGGGAGAATGGGAAGGAGGGAGGTTATGAGGGAGTTTATGAGGGAGTTTATGAGGGAGGTTATGAGGGAGGTTATGAGGGAGGTTGTGAGGTAGGTTATGAGGGAGGTTATGAGGGAGTTAATGAGGGAGAGTATGAGGGAGTTTAGGAGGGAGGTTATGAGGGAGTTTATGAGGGAGGTTAGAGGGAGGTTATGAGGGAGGTTATGAGGGAGGTTATGAGGGAGTTTATGAGGGAGGTTATGAGGGAGTTTATGAGGGAGTTTATGAGGGAGGTTATGAGGGAGGTTATGAGGGAGGTTATGAGGGAGTTTAGGAGGGAGGTTATGAGGGAGTTTATGAGGGAGTTTATGAGGGAGTAAATGAGGGAGGTTATGAGGGAGGTTATGAGGGAGTTTAGGAGGGAGGTTATGAGGGAGTTTAGGAGGGAGGTTATGAGGGAGTTTATGAGGGAGTTTATGAGGGAGGTTATGAGGGAGGTTAGGAGGGAGGTTAGGAGGGAGTTTATGAGGGAGTTTATGAGGGAGATTATGAGGGAGTTTAGGAGGGAGGTTATGAGGGAGGTTATGAGGGAGGTTATGAGGGAGGTTATGAGGGAGTTTAGGAGGGAGGTTATGAGGGAGGTTATGAGGGAGTTTATGAGGGAGGTTATGAGGGAGGTTATGAGGGAGGTTATGAGGGAGGTTAGGAGCAGTCCACCATTCAGTACAGTATCCCAGCATGTTACAGTAGCACACTGACAGAGCTTGGAGGTATGAGATGAGCAATGCTGATGGCCAATTTATCATTATTACTAATAATCACAAAGCATAAAAAATGCCCTGAATTGCCTGGAAATACCCGAATCAAAGCAACAGAAAATAGCGAAAATAAAGCTCCTAAAACTAGTTCTGTATCTTCCCTTTAAGCAGAGGACCATGATAAATACTGGACATTATCATAATGCTCCTGATGTACAAACAACAACATCAATGGAAAAACTATTTTAAAAAAGACCAGAGGCTGTGTGTGTGTGTGTGTGTGTGTGCGTGTGCGTGTGCGCGTGGACAGGTGTGCGTGCGTGCGTGCGTGCGTGCGTGTGTGTGTGTGTGAGCACGCCAGTCCTGGTTTCTTTCCTCCCCATCACCCCAGTAACTGACCTACAGTGATTACACACAACTCTTCAACATAACGGAGATCTCAGCAGAACTGCTTTACTGTGTATGTGCTGAATATCATTTCATTCACTTAATGCCCTTTGTTACTAGGAAATACCTCTTCATGTGTATGGAGGACCTTCCTACTAGGGTGGTAATCAATAGGTAAGGATTAGATGAGAAGTCGATAGAGCCCTCTGTTCCCTTTGACTATTCACAGGTTAAAGACAGACGGAACACACACAGGAGAGAGAGAAAGGAGGAGGGAGGAAGAGAGAGGAGGAGAGAGAAAGAGAGGGGGAGAAAGAGGAGAGAGGGAGGGGAGGAGGAGAGAGAAAGAGAGGGGGAGAAAGAGGAGAGAGGGAGGGGAGGAGGAGAGAGAAAGAGAGGGGGAGAAAGAGGAGAGAGAGGATTGAAGAGAACAAAGGGAGAGGAGTGCATTGCCATGCTGATGCACTTACAGACAGTGCAAACTGGTTAATGAAGAGTAACACACACACACACACACAACACGCACACACACACACACATACACATGCGCGCACACAACACACAAACACAAGAGACAAAGGCTCCCTTCAAAACACAAGACAAACATTTTGTTGGGTGGTAAGTTAAGTGGTTTACATTATAGGGAGTATAACCCAATCACACACAACAACATGCTGGGGACTGGGGGGGGACTTGGGGGGGTATGGGGGGGGGGGGGGTATGGGGGGGGGAGTGTGTGGGTATGGGGGAGGGGACGACAGACATGTTAAATTACTCTTCAAATTGAAAGAAAATATGTAAACTGCACTCGCAGACACACGTGCCAACACAGATCAACACACACAAACACACACACACACACACACACACACACACACACACACACACACACACACACACACACACACACACACACACACAGACACACACACATTAGTCAGAGCATTAGCGTTTTACACTCCTGCTCTCGTCTTGGTGAGTGCTGAATCGGCGGGACGCATAGTGTTACCATGCGCAGCACTGATTTGTTTTGGAAACGCCGCGGCTGTCACCACTCATTGGCTGTTAAGGGAGACGACAGCCGTGGTTGGCCGAGGTGACAGCAGCATTTGCTTGGGGCCGGCACACTTCAGGTCATGTTTGAGAAAGCTGTGCTGAACCTGATGGCTTGTAAGATCACATCAATCCTGTGTGTCCCCTATATCCACTCAGACAGACACACCTCTAGTCGACCAACACAGGCCATAGCTGAGTGACAAGCCTGTGTGTGTGTGCGTGTGTGTGTGTGTGTGTGTGTGTGTGTGTGTGTGTGTGTGTGTGTGTGTGTGTGTGTGTGTGTGTGTGATTTCTCTCTCTAAACCATCTAAAACGGTTCTGGATGTCTTCCACCTCACTGTTGCCTCACACACACACCTGACTGTTGCCTCACACACACACCTGACTGTTGCCTCACACACACACCTGACTGTTGCCTCACACACACACCTGACTGTTGCCTCACACACACACCTGACTGTTGCCTCACACACACCTGACTGTTGCCTCACACACACCTGACTGTTGCCTCACACACACACCTGACTGTTGCCTCACACACACCTGACTGTTGCCTCACACACACCTGACTGTTGCCTCACACACACCTGACTGTTGCCTCACACACACACCTGACTGTTGCCTCACACACACACCTGACTGTTGCCTCACACACACACCTGATTGTTGCCTCACACACACCTGACTGTTGCCTCACACACACCTGACTGTTGCCTCACACACACACACCTGACTGTTGCCTCACACACACCTGACTGTTGCCTCACACACACCTGACTGTTGCCTCACACACACCTGACTGTTGCCTCACACACACCTGACTGTTGCCTCACACACACCTGACTGTTGCCTCACACACACCTGATTGTTGCCTCACACACACCTGACTGTTGCCTCACACACACCTGACTGTTGCCTTGTAAGCAGGGTTTTTAGTTTGGTTTGGCTTGTCAAAAAGTCTATACTTACATTGGCTGAGGAGAAAATTGGTTCAATGGAAAATCCCATTGGCTAAGGAGAAACTTGGTTCAATGGAAAATCCCATTGGCTAAGGGGAAACTTGCTTTAATGGAAAATCCCATTGGCTGAGAAGAAACTTGGTTCAATGGAAAATCCCATTGGCATAGGAGAAACTTGCTTCAATGTGAAATGACATTGTACCTCAGTCTGTCTAAAAGCATGTTTTGATGTAGGCTAGTTAATTCTCCTCTCATTCACTTGTCAAAAATCTATGTGGCGTCTAACCTCCCTTGGACTGATGGAGGCGTTGAAAGACCTCACCTCTCACCTCCCAACACAAACCCCACAGCTTTTAAGGACACAATTATTCCTGTCACCCTGCCTCCTTTCATCCTCTCCTCCATCTCCTCCTCTCCCCCTTTCACCAAGGCTTTCTAGCATATTATCAAGCTGCATAAAGGATTGGCCAATCTCTGCACTTTGAAAAATCTAGAGAGCAGAGCAGACACCTCCCGGTACATTTCTGCCATTAAGATGATATTCTGACCCTCACCCTGAATGTGGTGCTTTTCACTCTACTTTAAATGGACATGTGTTTATCCTGTAATACAATATCACCTTATAACACTGAGAAGACCCATGTAACCTGTGTATTATGTGAAATACAGTTCATTCGGTAGGTGTTCAGATCGCTTCCCTTTTTTCACATTTTGTTAATGTAACAGTTGTCTTCGTCGTCCGAAGAGGAGGAATCATCGGACCAAAACGCAGCGTGGTAAGTGTTCATGCTTTATTGATAAACTGAACACTAAAACAAAAATAACAAAGATAATAACTGAAACAGTTCCGTAAGGTGCAAAACACTAAACAGAAATAAACTACCCACAAAAACCCTGTGGGAAAAGGCTACCTAAGTATGGCTCCCAATCAGAGACAACGATAGACAGCTGTCCCTGATTGAGAACCATACCCGGCCAAAACAAAGAAATACACAAAACATAGAAAAAAGTACATAGAATGCCCACCCTAGTCACACCCTGGCCTAACCAAAATAGAGAACAAACCCTCTCTATGGCCAGGGCGTGACAGTTAAGTTACAGCCTTTTTCTAAAATGTATTAAATCATTTTTTCCCTCATCAATCTACACACAATACCCCATAATGACAAAGCGAAAGCAGCTTTTTTTGTGTGTGTGTGCAAATAAAAATAAAATAAAAAATGAAATAACTTATTTACATAAGTATTCAGACCCTTTGCAATGAGACTCAACATTGAGCTCAGGTGCATCCTGTTTCCATTGATCATCCTTGAGATGTTTATACAACTCGATTGGAGTCCACCTGTGGTAAATTCAATTGATTGGACATGATTTAGAAAGGCACACACCTGTCTATATAAGGTCCCACAGTTGACAGTGCATGTCAGAGAAAAAACCAAGCCATGAGGTCGAAGGAATTGTCCATAGAGCTCTGAGACAGGATTATGTCGAGGCACAGATCTGGGAAAGGCTACCAAAACATTTCTGCAGCATTGAAGGTCCCCAAGTACACAGTAGCCACCATCATTCTTAAATGGAATAAATTTGGAACCACCAAGACTCTTCCTAGAGCTCTTCCTAGAGCTTCCAAACTCAGCAATCGGGGGTGAAGGGCCTTGGTCAGGGAGGTGACCAAGAACCCGATGGTCACTCTGAGAGAGCTCCAGGGTTCCTCTGTGGAGATGGGAGAACCTTCTAGAAGGACAACCATCTCTGCAGCCAGCTTGGAGTTTGCCAAAAGGCACCTAAAGGACTCTCAGACCATGAGAAACAATATTCTCTGTCTGATGAAACCAAGATTGAACTCTTTGGCATGAATGCCAAGCGTCACGTCCGGAGGAAACCTGGTACCATCCCTACGGTGAAGCATGGTGGTGGCAGCATCATGCTGTGGGGATGTTTTTCAGTGGCAGGGACTGGGAGAGTAGTCAGGTTCGATGGAAAGATGAATGGAGCAAAGTACAGAGAGATTCTTGATGAAAACCTGCTCCAGAGCACTCAGGACCTCAGACTGGGATGAAGGTTCACCTTCCAACAGGACAACACCCTAAGCACACAGCCAAGACAACGCAGAAGTGGCTTCGGGACAAGTCCCTGAATGTCCTTGAGTGGCCCAGCTAGAGCCCGGACTTGAACCCGATCGAACATCTCTTGAGAGACCTGAAAACAGATGTGCAGCGACGCTCCCCATCCAACCTGACAAAGCTTGAGAGGATCTGCAGCGAACAATGGGAGAAACTCCCAAAATACAGGTGTGGCAATCTTTCCCAAGAAGACTCGAGGCTGTAATCGCTGCCAAAGGTGGCACCTCCCAGCTCTGACTTTGCTGACAGCTATTTTATTAAGGAAAAGTGTACTTACAGTGACTGTGATATGTGGTTGACCCACCTAGATATATTAAGATGAATGCACTCTGGATAAGAACGTCTGCTAAATTACTCAAACGTAAAATGTAGTTAAATAAAGATATTGACCATGGACTTTCTAATGATGGTACACACAGTTTTCATCATGTTTATAAAGTAGACAAACATTTTCTTGGGTGGTAAGTTAAGGGGTTTAGATTATAGGGAGTATAACCCAATCACACACAACAACATGCTGGGGACTGGGGGGGGTTATGGGGGGGGGGGGTTACAGCGACATGTTAAATTACGCTTCAAATTGAAAGAAAACAACGTGTGGCTGGAGGATAAAACAACATCTTGCCGAGAGAGATGTAGGGAGATCCAGATAGAGATAGAGGGAACACTAATGAGATTTAGCGCTTCAGTAGACCTAGAAAAAAGAGAGAGACCGAGAGAGAGTTTGGCAGAGAGAGAGAGACGGTACATTGAATGAACTACAGGAGAAAATACAAACCCTTCAACCCAAAAAGGCCTGTGGTGTTGATGGTATCCTAAATGAAATTACGAAATATACAGATCACAAATTCCAATTGGCTATACTTAAACTCTTTAACATCATCCTCAGCTCTGGCATTTTCCCCAATATTTGGAACCACGGACTGATCACACCAATCAAAATGTCAAATTGGCTTTTTAACAAATTACATCACAACAGACCACATATTTACCCTGCACACCCTAATTGACAAACAAACCAACCAAAACAAAGGCAAAGTCTTCTCATGCTTGAGGGTCTGCTATACAAATTTATGGAAAGCGGTGTTGGGGGAAAAACAAACGACATTATGAAATCCATGTACAGAAACAACAAGTGTGTGGTTAGTGCTTAGTCCCCTTCTGTACTCCCTGTTTGGCCACAGCTGCGTGGCCAAACACGACTCCAACACCATCATTAAGTTTGCTGACGACACAACAATGATTACTGACAATGACGAGACAGCTTATAGGGAGGAGGTCAGAGACCTGTCAGTGTGGTGCCAGGACAACAACATCTCCCTCAATGTGAGCAAGACAAAGGAGCTGATCGTGGACTACAGGAATAGGCAGACTGAACAGGCCCCCATTAACATCGACGGGGCTGTATTGGAGCGGGTTGAAAGTTTCAAGTTCCTTGGTGTCCCACATCACCAACAAACTATCATGGTGCAAACACACCAAGACAGTCTTGAAGAGGGCACGACAACGCCTATTCCCCCTCAGGAGACTGAAAAGATTTGTTATGGTTCCTCAGATCCTCAAAAAGTTCTACAGCTGCACCATCGAGAGCATCCTGACCGGTTGAATCACTGCCTGGTATGGCAACTGTTCGGCATCTGACCGTAAGGTGCTACAGAGGGTAGTGCGTACGGCCCAGTACATCACTGGGGCCAAGCTTCCTGACATCCAGGACCTCTATACTACGTGAAATCAGAGGAAGGCCCAAAAAATTGTCAAAGACTCCAGTCACCCAAGTCATAGACTGTTCTCTCTGCTACCGCACGGCAAGCGGTACAGGGGCGCCAAGTCTAGGTCCAAAAGGCTCCTTAACAGCTTCTACCCCCAAGCCATAAGACTGCTGAACAATTAATAAAATGGCCACCTGGACTATTTACATTGAACCCCCCCCCCCCCCCCCAATTGTTTGCACACTGCTGTTACTCGATGTTTATTATCTATGCATAGTCACATTACCCTTACCTACATAAACAAATTACCTCAACTAACCTGTACCCCCGCACATTGACACGGTACCGGTACCCCCCTGTATATAGCCTCATTATTGTTATTTTATTGTGTTACTTTTTATAATTTTTTTACTTACATTTGTTTGGGAAATATTTTCTTAACTCTTTCTTGAATTGCATTGTTGGTTATGGGCTTGTAAGTAAGCATTTCACAGTAAGGTCTACAGTTTGATTTGATTTGAAATTGGCAAAAAAAATCACGTTTCATTTCACAGGGACGTGGGGTGAGACAGGGTCGCAGCTTGAGCCCAACCCTCTTCAACAAATATATCAACGAATTGGCGAGAGCACTAGAACAGTCTGCAGCACCCGGCCTCACCCTACTAGAATCTGAAGTCAAATGTCTACTGTTTGCTGATGATCTGGTGCTTATGTCCCCAAACAAGGAGGTCTTACAGCAGCACCTAGATCTTCTGCACAGATTCTGCCAGACCTGGGCCCTGACAGTAAATCTCAGTAAGACAAAAATAATAGTGTTCCAAAAAAGCCAGGACCACAAATAAAAATTCCATCTAGACACCGTTGCCCTAGAGCACACAAAAAACTGTACATACCTTGGCCTAAACATCAGCGCCACAGGTAACTTCCACAAAGCTGCGAACAATCTGTGAGACAAGGTAAGAAGGGCCTTCTATGCCATCAAAAGGAAAATAAAATTTGACATAAAAATACTTTAGTCAGTTATATGACCCTTTGCCCTTTATGGTTGTGAGGTCTGGGCTCAGCTCAAGAACCAAGAATTCACAAAATGGGACAAACATCAAATTGAGACTCTGTATGCAGAATTCTGCAAAAATGTCCTCTGTGTACAAGGTAAAACACCAAATAATGCATGCAGAGCAGAATTAGTCCTATACCTACTAATTATCAAAATCCTGAAAAGAGATGTTCCGTTCTACAACCACCTAAAAGGAAGTGATTAACCTGGAGAAGAGTCCCCTAAGCAAGCTGGTTCTGGGGCTCTGCTCACAAACACAAACACACCCCACAGAGCCCCAGGAGAGCAACACAATTAGACCCAAGCAAATCATGAGAAAACAAAAAGATATTTACCTGACACATTGGAAAAAATTTACAAAAAAACAGATTAAACTAGAATGCTATTTGGCCCTTAACAGAGAGTACACAGTGGCAGAATACCTGACCACAGTGACTGACACAAAATTAAGGAAATATTTGACAATGTACAGACTCAGTGAGAAATTCCTTGCTATTGAGAAAGGCCACCTGGCTCTCAAGAGAAGTGCATACTGCCCACAAAATGAGGTGGAAATGGAGCTGCACTTCCTAACCTCCTGAAAAATGTATGACCATATTAGAGACACATATTTCCCTCAGATTACACAGACCCACAAAGAATTCGAAGACAAATCCAATATTGATAAACTCCCATATCTATTGGGTGAAATACCACAGTGTGCCTTCACAGCATCAAAATGTGTGACCTGTTGCCACAAGAAAAGGGCAACCAGTGAAGAACAAACACCATTGTAAATACAACCCATATTTATGTTTATTTATTTGCCCTTTTGTACTTGAACTATTTGTACATTGTTACAACACTGTATATAGACATAATATGACATTTGAAATGTCTCTATTCCTTTGGAACATTTATGAGTGTAATGTTTACTGTTAGATTTTTTATTTCACATTTATTTATTATCTATTTCACTTGCTTTGACAATGTAAACATATGTTTCCTATGCCAATAAATCCATTGGAAGTGAATTGAGAGAGAGAAAGAGAGAGGGGAGAGGAGAGAGGGAGCGAGAGGGAGGGAAAAAATTACTTTAATGGAGTGAGCTGTCTTTCGACCTCTGAACTCCATGGATCATTTGCCTAATTGGCTGCTTTTAAGTAGTGGTAATTAACGTGAACCATTAGGAGAATATTGAGAATAGTACAGTCCATTGCAAAGGACTACTGCTGCTAAAAACAATCATCCAACCAAGGGGAATGATTAGCCTCTCTTGGAATACACCAATAATGAATTGGATGTATGTGCTGTGAAAGTTGGATCGGAAAGTTCTGCTTTGTTTTATATAGCATTACAGCCTTAATCAGGGTGCAATACACCTCAGTTTCCATAGTCCTTGACTTCTCCTGAGAATACAACAGAGCTGAACCGGGTCGTCTTGGAGAACTAAAGAAAATGTTTCTCAATCAATCTGAAATAACACAAGATGAATCACATTAAAAATAAACTGCTATATGTAGAGAGGGGGGAGGGGGGAGCGAGAGAAACAGAGAGACAGAGAGAGAAAGAGGGAGGGAGAGAAAGAAAGAGAGACAGAGAGAGAGAGAGAGAGAGAGAGAGAGAGGGAGAGAGAGAGAGAGGGAGAGAGAGAGGGAGAGAGAGAGAGGGAGAGAGACAGAGAGAGAAAGAAAGAAAGAAAGAAAGAAAGAAAGAAAGAAAGAAAGAAAGAAAGAAAGAAAGAAAGAAAGAGAGAAAGAGAGAAAGAAAGAACAGGATCAATAGAAAATAATAGAACTGACCCACTGGGCACACTGGTTGAATACACATTGTTTCCACGCCATTTCAATGAAATTATGTTGAACCAACGTGGGATAGACGTTGAATTGACGTCTGTGCTCAGTGGTGATGAATATCGCTAACTCACACACTTCATTCATACAGCTCCAGCAAAACAAAACAAATGAACGTGACTCATTTAAATTAGTGATAGACAGACAAGGCCGCAGAACCTGGCATTCTTCAACACTAAAGCGCCTGACTGCTTTCTTTCACAGGGACATCGAATAGCAAACTAAAGTGAACTCCTTTTCTTCAGAGAAAAAAGAGAGAAATGTTCAGGAGACAGATTAATGGGTTTTGTGTATGTGTGACGGGGGTCTTTTAATCATTTTGTGTCCCCTACACACAGTGTGTGTGTTTTTGTGTGTGTGTGTGTGTATGTGCGTGTGTAAAAGAGAGGGAGAGAAAGAGAGTTAAACAGAGAGAGAGGAGAGAGAGACAAAGCACTCAGGGGCTCTCAGTAAAGCATACCACCAGAGCTTTAAGTCTCTGTCACCCTTACAGAGCCCAAATCAGAAGTGACTACCATCCTCAAGCCACACACACATTACCGCTTCCCTGCACACACACACAGCACACAGACACACACCCACACCAACTACCAATCACAACACACACATACATTACTGTACACACATCCCAACTACCCTGATCCCGTCACAACCCAGGTACTTTAGGTCCAAACCTGACAACTAAGGAGAAGAGACAGAGAGACGGGTGATGGAGAGAGGGAATGGGGCTCCTTCCTTTCACTCCCTTTCTCTTCTCTTTTTTTGTTGTCGCTCTAAGCAAGGACAACAACTTGACCTGAGAGGAAGTAGATATGAGGGGAGAGGAAAGGCAGAGAGATGGAGAGAAAGAAAGAAGGCGAGAGAGAGAGGGAGGAGTTAGAGATAGAGACAGCGAGAGACGTAGAGAAAGAGAAATGAAGAGACATGAAGGGACAGAGCGAGAAAGAGGTAGAAAGAGAGAGAGGGAGACAGAGAGAGGTAGAAAGAGAGAGAGGGAGTCAAAGAGGTAGAAAGAGAGAGAGGGAGACAGAGAGAGGTAGAAAGAGAGAGAGGGAGTCAAAGAGGTAGAAAGAGAGAGAGGGAGACAGAGAAAGAGGGAGACAGAGAGAGGTAGAAAGAGAGAGAGGGAGTCAAAGAGGTAGAAAGAGAGAGAGGGAGACAGAGAGAGGTAGAAAGAGAGGAGAGGGAGACAGAGAAAAGAGGGAGACAGAGAGAGGTAGAAAGAGAGAGAGGGAGTCAAAGAGGGTAGAAAGAGAGGAGGAGGGAGACAGAGAGAGGTAGAAAGAGAGAGCGTGAGGACAGAGAAAGAGGGAGACAGAACGAGGTAGAAAGAGAGAGAGGGAGTCAAAGAGGTAGTAGACAGAGAGAGAGGGAGAGAGAGAAAGAGGGAGACAGAGAGAGGTAGAAAGAGAGAGAGGGAGTCAAAGAGGTAGAAAGAGAGAGAGGGAGACAGAGAAAGAGGGAGACAGAGAGAGGTAGAAAGAGAGAGAGGGAGTCAAAGAGGTAGAAAGAGAGAGAGGGAGACGAGAAAGAGAGAGAGGGAGACAGAAGAGAGGTTAGAAAGAGGAGAGAGGAAGAGAACAGAGAAAGAGCGGGAGACAGAGAGAGGTAGAAAGAGAGAGAGGGAGACAGAGAAAGAGGGAGACAGAGAGAGGTAGAAAGAGAGAGAGGGAGTCAAAGAGGTAGAAAGAGAGAGAGGGAGACAGAGAAAGAGGGAGACAGAGAGAGGTAGAAAGAGAGAGAGGGAGACAGAGAGAGGTAGAAAGAGAGAGAGGGAGTCAAAGAGGTAGAAAGAGAGAGAGGGAGACAGAGAAAGAGGGAGACAGAGAGAGGTAGAAAGAGAGAGAGGGAGTCAAAGAGGTAGAAAGAGAGAGAGGGAGACAGAGAAAGAGGGAGACAGAGAGAGGTAGAAAGAGAGAGAGGGAGACAGAGAAAGAGGGAGACAGAGAGAGGTAGAAAGAGAGAGAGGGAGTCAAAGAGGTAGAAAGAGAGAGAGGGAGAAAGAGAAAGAGGGAGACAGAGAGAGGTAGAAAGAGAGAGAGGGAGTCAGAGAGAGGTAGAAAGAGAGAGAGGGAGTCAAAGAGGTAGAAAGAGAGAGAGGGAGACAGAGAAAGAGGGAGACAGAGAGAGGTAGAAAGAGAGAGAGGGAGTCAAAGAGGTAGAAAGAGAGAGAGGAGACAGAGAAAGAGGGAGACAGAGAGAGGGAGAAGAGCGAGAGGGAGACAGAGAAAGAGGGAGAGACAGAAAGAGGTAGAAGAAAGAGGAGAGAGGGAGTCAAAGAGGTAGAAAGTAGAAGAGAGAGAGGGAGAAGAGAAAGAGGGAGAGAGAGAGAGGTAGAAAGAGAGAGGGAGGGAGACAGAGAAAGAGGGAGACAGAGAGAGGTAGAAAGAGAGAGAGGGAGTCAAAGAGGTAGAAAGAGAGAGAGGGAGACAGAGAAAGAGGGAGACAGAGAGAGGTAGAAAGAGAGAGAGGGAGACAGAGAGAGAGGAGACAGAGAGAGGTAGAAAGAGAGAGAGGGAGTCAAAGAGGTAGAAAGAGAGAGAGGGAGACAGAGAGAGGTAGAAAGAGAGAGAGGGAGACAGAGAAAGAGGGAGACAGAGAGAGGTAGAAAGAGAGAGAGGGAGTCAAAGAGGTAGAAAGAGAGAGAGGGAGAAAGAGAAAGAGGGAGACAGAGAGAGGTAGAAAGAGAGAGAGGGAGTCAAAGAGGTAGAAAGAGAGAGAGGGAGACAGAGAAAGAGGGAGACAGAGAGAGGTAGAAAGAGAGAGAGGGAGTCAAAGAGATAGAAAGAGAGAGAGGGAGACAGAGAAAGAGGGAGACAGAGAGAGGTAGAAAGAGAGAGAGGGAGTCAAAGAGGTAGAAAGAGAGAGAGGGAGACAGAGAAAGAGAGAGACAGAGAGAGGTAGAAAGAGAGAGAGGGAGTCAAAGAGATAGAAAGAGAGAGGGGGAGAAAGAGAAAGAGGGAGGCAGAGAGAGAGGTAGAAAGAGAGAGAGGGAAAGAGAAAGAGGGAGGCAGAGAGAGAGGTAGAAAGAGAGAGAGGGAAAAGAGAGCGAAGGAGGGAAACAGAGAGAGCCTCTAAGACGTGCCTCTGTCAGTTTGACTCAGAGGCAGACAATATTTTTTAAACAGCTTTCCTTCCAGTCAACTGGGCATCAAGACCATTATCCTGGGGTTAATCCCCAATCCTACAGAAAGACCATTATCCTGGAGTTAATCCCCAATCCTACAGAGCTGCTCTGGCTCCGCGATGGGGTGGCAGCCCATCAACTAAACAGGCACAGGCTAAAATAATGCACACACACACACACACAGTAGAAACATACACACATGCACACACACGGGAAGAGAGGCAGAGAAGGTTTGGCGACAGAAACAACAAAATAAAACCATAAACAATGAATAGATGCAGTGTTATCTCTTGTGTTGTCCATCAGGACTGTCCATCAGGCAACTTGTACATGTCTGTATGTACTCACTCCCACTCTATGTCTGTCCCTTTGTCTGTCTGTCTGTCTGTCTGTCTGTCTGTCTGTCTGTCTGTCTGTCTGTCTGTCTGTCTGTCTGTCTGTCTGTCTGTCTGTCTGTCTGTCTGTCTGTCTGTCTGTCTGTCCCTGTCCCCTGTCCCCTGTCCCCGTCCCCGTCCATATGTTTGATCCAAAGTTCTGGCTCTGGTCCTGGGCTACAGTCTTACCATGGAGTGACGAAAGTGGAGGAAAGCGGATCCAGCAGGCTTATCCAAGGCGTCTTAAAGTCTCCTCTCCACCTCTCCTCCAATCCCTCTCCATCTCTCTTCTAAAGCCAGGGCCACTCCCCAACTCCAAGGTGAAAGTGTTCACCACTTGGATCAGCTGGGATAAGCCGAAGGAGAGGGAAGAAAGGTGTGAGGAGGATAGGTGAAGGTGTGTGTGTTTGTGTAGAGGCGTCCATGTGTGTCTGTGTGTCTGTGCCTGTCCGTGTGCATTTGTCTGTGCAAGAGTGTGCACGTACGACATACATCATATGTACCTGTATGTGTAGTTGTTGAGGTATAGAGGCATTATGGTACAGTATGAGGGTCAGATTAGGAATGTAGCCAGGACACCCCTACTCTTACCATAAGTGACATGGGATCTTTAGTGACCCCAGAGTGTCATTGAGAGCTTGATGATTAGTTGACAAGTTGAATCAGGTGTGCTTGCCCGGGGCTACAATAACAATGTGTGCTGTTGGAGATACTGGAGGACTGGAGTTGGGAAACACTGCTATAGAGAACACAGTGTGTACTGCATGTGAACATTGTATCACTAGGCGACGGATGTGTGCCAGGTAGAGCTTACCTCACCTCAACTACTTACCTTGCCCAGTACCCTGCCTGCATCCTGGACACCACAGGGATATCATTATAGCTAGCCAAAATACCCAGGGTGACAGCTAGCCAAAATACCCAGGGTGACAGCTAGCCAAAATACCCAGGGTGACAGCTAGCCAAAATACCCAGCGTGAAAGCTAGCCAAAATACCCAGGGTGAAAGCTAGCCAAAATACCCAGGGTGACAGCTAGCCAAAATACCCAGGGTGACAGCTAGCCAAAATACCCAGGGTGACAGCTAGCCAAAATACCCAGGGTGAAAGCTAGCCAAAATACCCAGGGTGACAGCTAGCCAAAATACCCAGGGTGAAAGCTAGCCAAAATACCCAGGGTGACAGCTAGCCAAAATACCCAGGGTGACAGCTAGCCAAAATACCCAGGGTGACAGCTAGCCAAAATACCCAGGGTGACAGCTAGCCAAAATACCCAGGGTGAAAGCTAGCCAAAATACCCAGGGTGAAAGCTAGCCAAAATACCCAGGGTGACAGCTAGCCAAAATACCCAGGGTGACAGCTAGCCAAAATACCCAGGGTGACAGCTAGCCAAAATACCCAGGGTGAAAGCTAGCCAAAATACCCAGGGTGACAGCTAGCCAAAATACCCAGGGTGAAAGCTAGCCAAAATACCCAGGGTGACAGCTAGCCAAAATACCCAGGGTGACAGCTAGCCAAAATACCCAGGGTGACAGCTAGCCAAAATACCCAGGGTGACAGCTAGCCAAAATACCCAGGGTGACAGCTAGCCAAAATACCCAGGGTGAACTCACTTTGGTAGCAGCTAAGCTCTATGATCTGACCAGAGATGCTCAGGGGCAGACGCTGGCTCAGGGTGCTACAGTACCAACCTTGTTTCGTTAATAGCGTCCATACGTTGTTAGCTAAAGGCTATGTTAGCTTAGTCATAGCTGATGGATAAAACTACTGTATGTTTACAGACATAATGAATAATGTACCAATACAGACTCAGCTTCTGTCTTACCAATGTCCAGGGGACAAAACCTCTTTCAGAACCATATTTTGTCTGTCAGAGTTCACCAAGGCTGAAACTGCTATGGTGTTAATACTACATATATATCTGTACTGGAATATGAATTTGAGTTTGCAAGAAAGGAATTTCACTGTACTTGTACATGAGACATTAAAACTTGAAACTTGAAACCTGTGAATGAAATATTCCCTCCTGTTAATGACTGCATGGTTTGTTTGATCACAGTGTATGACTCTCTGGTATATAATATGGTTCCTCCTGGATATGTTCCTCCTGGATATCTCTATGAATCTAACCCCCTATAAATTCTCTGTGGGGGTGGCAGTTAGCCTAGCGGTTAAGAGCGTTGGGCCAGTAACCAAAGGTTGCTGGTTTGAATCCCCAAACTGACTAGGTGAAAATCTGTTGATGTGTCCTTGAGCAAGGCACTTAACCCTAATTACTCCTGTATGTCACTTTGGATAAGAGTCTGCTAAATGACGTGAATGTCAAATTTGTGTCAGTGCCCTTTATTCAATAAGGGTCTCTCTCCCTCTACCTTCCTCTCTTTCTTTCCATCCCTCTCTCATTCTCCCTCTCTCTGCAGTGTTTCTGGTCTATTTAGCCTCTCCCAGGCCCCTCAGCCAGGCTTGGTTCCCCTGGTATCTCCCTCACTGATGACCCGGGGCTTAGCCTAAATTCTCAGACTATTTAAAGCTGTGAAATGCAAATAATGAAACATCTCATTACCTCAGTCGGAGAATCAGATGGAGGAATGAGAGGAGGGAGGGGAAGGAGAATGGATCAAGGGATGGAGGGAGTGAGTGAGATTTAAGAACAGGGAAGGAGGGATGGACAGGGGAAGGCAAAGAGGCAGACAGGGGAGTGATGGGTGAGGAGGTGAGTGCCAGGGAATAGATAACTAAACAGAGAGTCTATTGTTTGAGAAGAGTTGGCATTAAGTAGAATAAAGCCTGGATTGGCCGCTTGAACAAACAAGGGCCCTGAGGAGCTCGGTGTGATGACTTGTCACTCAGATGTCAAAAGGTTTGTCTCAGGAATTACCTCATCAATTCGATGTGGGTTTAGAGTGCTATGGTCATGTAAAAATGGTATTATCTTTTACCAGATCTATTGTCTTATATTCTCCTACATTCCTTTCACATTTCCACAAACTTCATAGTGTTTTCTTTGAAATGGTATCAAGAATATGTATATCCTTGCTTCAGGGCCTGAGCTACAGGCAGTTAGATTTGGGCATGTCATTTTAGGTGAAAATTGAAAAAAAATATCAAATCCTGTCTGAACCTGATTCTCCTTTCTGGTAAAAAAATAAGTGTCTAGCCAACTGTAAGGAACTGAAATTCACCACATACAGCATTTCACTGGTTCCACACTATGGTGACCCATTGGCTGACAGGAAATGAGGCAACGGGCCTTGGTTTAAAACATGAAGGAAACTCCCATCCCTCCCTGTTCTCGTCATGATATCTAGTCATCCTCCTTCTCCATCTCCCCTCCTACGTCTCCTCCTCTACCTCTCCTTCCCCTTTCCTCATCATCCTCCTGTGTTTCTCAGAACAGAGAAGAGCCAGTCACGGTTTGAACAGCATCAAATGGCACCGTGGTGATACTGATGACTACCTGGGGACTAAGGAACAACCACCACTAAAATGTAACACCTTCCTGTAACTCTCACCGTGAGAGGTGTCACAACAAAACAGCTAACTGCTCAACACACTGGGGAACGAAGACGCTAAATGGCATTACAGTACACCACCATACACTACACCACCGTACAGTACACCACCGTAACCTACACCACCGTACAGTACACCACCGTAACCTACACCACCATAACCTACACCACCGTAACCTACACCACGTACAGTACACCACCGTAACCTACACCACCGTACAGTACACCACCATACACTACACCACCGTACAGTACACCACCGTAACCTACACCACCGTACAGTACACCACCGTAACCTACACCACCATAACCTACACCACCGTAACCTACACCACGTACAGTACACCACCGTACAGTACACCACCGTAACCTACACCACCATAACCTACACCACCGTACAGTACACCACCGTACAGTACACCACCGTAACCTACACCACCATAACCTACACCACCGTAACCTACACCACCGTACAGTACACCACCGTAACCTACACCACCATAACCTACACCACCGTAACCTACACACCGTACAGTACACAGCCATACAGTACACCACAGTACACCACCGTACAGTATACCACCGTAACCTACACCACCATAACCTACACCACCGTAACCTACACCACCGTACAGTACACCACCATAACCTACACCACCATAACCTACACCACCATAACCTACACCACCATACAGTACACCACCATAACCTACACCACCGTAACCTACACCACCATAACCTACACCACCGTAACCTACACCACCGTACAGTACACCTCCGTACACTACACTACAGCACCGTACAGTACACCACCGTACAGTACACCACCGTACACTACACTACACCACCGTACAGTACACCACCGTAAACTACACCACCGTAACCTACACCCCTGTACAGTACACCACCATACAGTAAATCACCATACACTACACCACAGTACACTACACCACCATACACTACACCACTGTACACTACACCACTGTACACTACACCACCATACAGTACACCACCATAACCTACACCACCGTAACCTAAACCCCCGAACAGTACACCACCCTACAGTACACCACCGTACAGTACACCACTGTAACCTACACCACCGTAACCTAAACCACCGAACAGTACACCACCGTACAGTACACCACCGTAACCTACACCACCATAACCTACACCACCATAACCTACACCACCGTAACCTACACCACCGTACAGTACACCACCATAACCTACACCACCATAACCTACACCACCGTAACCTACACCACCATACAGTACACCACCATAACCTACACCACCGTAACCTACACCACCATAACCTAGACCACCGTAACCTACACCACCGTACAGTACACCACCGTACACTACACTACAGCACCGTACAGTACACCACCGTACAGTACACCACCGTACACTACACTACACCACCGTACACTACACCACCGTACATTACACTACAGCACCGTACAGTACACCACCGTACAGTACACCACCGTACACTACACTACACCACCGTACAGTACACCACCGTAACCTACACCCCTGTACAGTACACCACCATACAGTAAACCACCATACACTACACCACAGTACACTACACCACAGTACACTACACCACTGTACACTACACCACTGTACACTACACCACCATACAGTACACCACCATAACCTACACCACCGTACAGTACACCACCATACAGTACACCACCATAACCTACAACACCATAACCTACACCACCCTAACCTACACCACCATACAGTACACCACCATAACCCACAACACCCTAACCCACAACACCATAACCCACAACACCGTAACCTACACCACCGTACAGTACACCACCGTACACTACACTACAGCACTGTACAGTACACCACCGTACAGTACACCACCGTACACTACACTACACCACCGTACAGTACACCACCGTACACTACACTACAGCACCGTACAGTACACCACCGTACACTACACTACACCACCGTACAGTACACCACCGTAACCTACACCCCTGTACAGTACACCACCATACAGTAAACCACCATACACTACACCACAGTACACTACACCACAGTACACTACACCACTGTACACTACACCACTGTACACTACACCACCATACAGTACACCACCATAACCTACACCACCGTACAGTACACCACCATACAGTACACCACCCTAACCTACAACACCATAACCTACACCACCGTACAGTACACCACCATACAGTACACCACCATAACCTACACCACCGTACAGTACACCACCATACAGTACACCACCATAACCTACACCACCATAACCTACACCACCGTACAGTACACCACCGTACAGTACACCACAGTATACTACACCACCGTACACAGATCAGAGTCAGCCCATTCCCTAGCTGTGAAAACAAGCACCATCCCACCATACAGTGCAGTGGCATTACAACTGGAATGACTACGCCAGTGCATCCCACCATACAACTGGAATGACTACACCAGTGCATCCCACCATAGAACTGGAATGACTACGCCAGTGCATCCCACCATACAACTGGAATGACTACGCCAGTGCATCCCACCATACAACTGGAATGACTACACCAGTGCATCCCACCATACAACTGGAATGACTACGCCAGTGCATCCCACCATACAACTGGAATGACTACACCAGTGCATCCTACCATACAACTGGGATGACTACGCTAGTGCATCCCACCATACAACTGGAATGACTACACCAGTGCATCCGACCATACAACTGGAATGACTACGCCAGTGCATCCTACCATACAACTGGAATGACTACGCCAGTGCATCCCACCATACAACTGGAATGACTACGCCAGTGCATCCTACCATACAACTGGAATGACTACGCCAGTGCATCCGACCATACAACTGGAATGACTACGCCAGTGCATCCTACCAAACAACTGGAATGACTACGCCAGTGCATCCTACCATACAACTGGAATGACTACGCCAGTGCATCCTACCAAACAACTGGAATGACTACGCCAGTGCATCCTACCAAACAACTGGAATGACTACGCCAGTGCATCCTACCATACAACTGGAATGACTACGCCAGTGCATCCCACCATACAACTGGAATGACTACGCCAGTGCATCCCACCATACAACTGGAATGACTACGCCAGTGCATCCTACCATACAACTGGAATGACTACGCCAGTGCATCCCACCAAACAACTGGAATGACTACGCCAGTGCATCCTACCATACAACTGGAATGACTACGCCAGTGCATCCCACCATACAACTGGAATGACTACACCAGTGCATCCCACCATACAACTGGAATGACTACTCCAGTGCATCCCACCAAACAACTGGAATGACTACGCCAGTGCATCCTACAATACAACTGGAATGACTACACCAGTGCATCCCACCAAACAACTGGAATGACTACACCAGTGCATCCCACCATACAACTGGAATGACTACACCAGTGCATCCCACCAAACAACTGGAATGACTACACCAGTGCATCCCACCATACAACTGGAATGACTATGCCAGTGCATCTCACCATACAACTGGAATGACTACGCCAGTGCATCCCACCATACAACTGGAATGACTACGCCAGTGCATAGTAATCACAAATACATCTTATCATAGGAGTCATAGACACACAACACTTACAGCTGTGTGTAGAGAACCATGTCCTGCTTTTATCAGCTAACAAATATAGCTCAAGTCTAGAATTTTATTTCAGTCACTGATCTGGTTAAAGTTGTACATGATTTTATTTCCTCTTGCCTAGATTACTGAACTCTTTGTATACCTATCTCAGTCAGAACTCCCTCCATCGTCTACTGTTAGTTCAAAATGTCAATAAATAAACTATACAAACATGTTTATTATTAAAGTAAAGATGGCACCAGAGAGGAGGGCTACCGTCTTATTGGCTCTTAACCAACCAAGCTATTTTGATCGTTTTTTTCGCATTGTTCGTAACTTGTTTTGTACATAATGTTGCTGCTACCATCTCTTATGACCGAAAAAGAGCTTCTCGACATCAGAACAGGGATTACTCACCTCAAATTGGACGAGGAGTTCTTCTTCAATGAGTCGGACGCGAGGGATATACTATGGACACCCGACCAGGCCCAGATCCCCGTGATTTGCTGGGAAAGGAAACGTAGGTTTCACGGAAAGAGATCAGGATGCCTTGTGAGGATCAGGAGATGAGTGGCTAATCTGCCCTTGCCTTCCATTCTGCTAGCTAACGTTCAATCGTTGGAAAATAAATGTGATGAACTGAAAGCACGTGTATCCTACCAACGGGGCATTAAAAACTGTAATATCTTATGTTTCACCGAGTCGTGGCTGAACGACGACATTAAGAACATACAGCTGGTGGGTTATACACTCTATCGGCAGGACAGAACAGCAGCCTCTGGTAAGACACGTGGCTGGGGCCTATGCATATTGTAAATGGCTGGTGCACGATTTCTAAGGAAGTCTCATGATAAGCTGCAGACCACACTACCTACCTAGAAAGTTTTCATCTGAATTTTTCGTAGCTGTCTACATACCACCACAGACCAAGGCTGGCACTAAGACCGCACTCAATGAGCTGTATTCCGCCATAAGCCAAAAGGAAAACGCTCATCCAGAGGTGACGCTCCTAGTGGCCGGAGACTTCTATCCAGGGAAACTTAAATCAGTTTGTGTGTGGGAGGTTGGTTGGCGTGACTGTCGCTCGGTCCCACAGCAAACAGAGGCATCTTTTTCAAATCCACACTAGGCTGGGGCTTACAATAAGCTCACGCAACGAGAGGGAGGGAAAACCTAGGACTATATGTGTACTCACGAGTTCAACAGACACACCCTCCTACCCCCTTCGCAAATACGAATACTGACTACCCTCCCACTCTGCCCTCCCAACTAATCCACGCACACACACACACACACACACACACACACACACACACACACACACACACACACAAGCAAAAAAGCATATTTTTACAGCACAACTGACAAACGTACAAAGAACCTTATATAAAACAACAACTTGATACAAAATTTCACAAACGGCCAAAAATAACAGCAGATGACTGTTGTCTATTTCAGATAAATAAGAGTAGTGGATCATTAAAGAAACAAATATATTGTTTATTAAGATCTTTTAAGTGTCTGAGACAGAGTACAAAGATAGTGTATAATGAAGACCACTGGTTGTGACAGAGTACAAAGATAGTGTATAATGAAGATCACTGGTTGTGACAGAGTACAAAGATAGTGTATAATGAAGATCACTGGTTGTGACAGAGTACAAAGATAGTGTATAATGAAGATCACTGGTTGTGACAGAGTACAAAGATAGTGTATAATGAAGACCACTGGTTGTGACAGAGTCCAAAGATAGTGTATAATGAAGACCACTGGTTGTGACAGAGTCCAAAGATAGTGTATAATGAAGACCACTGGTTGTGACAGAGTACAAAGATAGTGTATAATGAAGATCACTGGTTGTGACAGAGTCCAAAGATAGTGTATAATGAAGATCACTGGTTGTGACAGAGTACAAAGATAGTGTATAATGAAGATCACTGGTTGTGACAGAGTCCAAAGATAGTGTATAATGAAGACCACTGGTTGTGACAGAGTACAAAGATAGTGTATAATGAAGATCACTGGTTGTGACAGAGTCCAAAGATAGTGTATAATGAAGATCACTGGTTGTGACAGAGTACAAAGATAGTGTATAATGAAGATCACTGGTTGTGACAGAGTCCAAAGATAGTGTATAATGAAGATCACTGGTTGTGACAGAGTACAAAGATAGTGTATAATGAAAATCACTGGTTGTGACAGAGTACAAAGATAGTGTATAATGAAGATCACTGGTTGTGACAGAGTACAAAGATAGTGTATAATGAAGATCACTGGTTGTGACAGAGTACAAAGATACTGTATAATGAAGATCACTGGTTGTGACAGAGTACAAAGATAGTGTATAATGAAGATCACTGGTTGTGACTGTCACACCTTGATCTGTTTCATCTGTCTTGTTCTTGTCTCCACCCCCCACCAGTTATCTCCCATTTGTCCCCATTATCTCCTGTGTATTTATACCTGCGTTTTCTGTTTATCTGTTGCCAGTTCGTCTTGTCCCGTCAAGTCCTACCAGCGTGTTCCTGTGTTTCCTGGGCTCTAGTTTTTGTTTTTCTTAGTCTTCCCAGTTCTGACCTTTCTGCCTGTCCTGACCCTGATCCTGCCCGCCATCCTGTACCTGCCTGACTGATTTGGATTAGGACTCTTTGCCTGCCTTGACTTACCTTTTGCCTGCCCTTGTACTATAATAAACTCTGAGACTCGTACTATTCACCTCCTGTGTCTGCATCTGGGTTCTTAGCCTGAGTTCTTAGCCTGAGTCCTGGTTGTGACAGAGTCCAAAGATAGTGTATAATGAAGATCACTGGTTGTGACAGAGTCCAAAGATAGTGTATAATGAAGATCACTGGTTGTGACAGAGTCCAAAGATAGTGTATAATGAAGATCACTGGTTGTGACAGAGTCCAAAGATAGTGTATAATGAAGATCACTGGTTGTGACAGAGTCCAAAGATAGTGTATAATGAAGACCACTGGTTGTGACAGAGTCCAAAGATAGTGTATAATGAAGATCACTGGTTGTGACAGAGTCCAAAGATAGTGTATAATGAAGATCACTGGTTGTGACAGAGTACAAAGATAGTGTATAATGAAGATCACTGGTTGTGACAGAGTCCTGGTTCATTAACCATATCAAACAGTAGACACAACACTGATCTGAGTTGCCAAGAGTTTCTGCACCTCTGTCCTTCAAGAGGTAGAAAAAAGAGAAAGGGAGAATGATCCAGAAGAGAGGAGAAGCTAAATATAGTCTCACACACTCTGGAGTCAACAGAGAGACAGAAAGAGGGAGAAAGAGAGAGAAAGAGGGGGAGAGAGAATGACAACAAGAGAGATGGAAAGAAGGAGCGAGAAGAG